>NC_056729.1:324637441-324937441 GCF_019279795.1 Protopterus annectens | reverse complement strand
GCTAAAAGGGCATTATTGCCCATTTTTGAAAATCTGTATGTATGTATATATGTCCGTGGACAGTGGAAGAATTCCATCCTTGGATCTGGACACCATACCTTTAAGTATAAGCTGTGTGATGAAAAAGGACTTCCTTACAATAGTGGATACATGGTGATCAAAGAACAGTTCATCGTCAATATAGGTTTTAGATCTCTGACTATGGGATCAATTTTAGGGGGAATGTTGTCAATGTGATAGTTCCAAAGGAGGACATGCTTGCCAAAGGATATGATTATACATTTCTTGACATTAAATTTTAATCCGTGGCTTTGACACCTACTATTTATCTGGGATAAGCTCTCTTGCATGATCCTGGTATCATTTGAGGAGTTTACAATAGCACCTAGTTTTCAGTCATTTGCAAACTTCATCAGCCTCAAACCCCTAACATTAGCTTTGAACTCTGAGAACTAAATGTCAAAGAGTGATGACCCGATACACTGGGCACTCCACCAGTATTAGGTCTGTTGTCAGATGTGGAGATGCTCACCCTTACTTCCTGGGTTCCACTAGTGAGCTAGTATGCTACCCAATAATATTTATTTGAGAGTGTTTATATATGATGCTTTAGTGTAGGATAGTGTCAAACACCTTTGTGATGTCCAAATGTACAACATGCACTGATATGCCCTCATCTATTGCCTCAGTTTTTTTATTTTGAAGAAATGGGCTGTGTCAAGAGTTTGTAGGTTACCTGTATCCATACTTATTATTTATTTGCATTTGGTTACCAGGAAAATCCAAATGGGTCTTGTAAGATCCCTTTTCAGTGAAGGCCTGGGGAGAAAAGGTCCAAAAAATACTTGGTGAGGGAAAACATACAAAGAGATTATAGCAGAACTCTTATGAGTACAAACAATATCTAAAACAAAGTGGTCACTGATTGTTTTTTGGTCCTTCCCGCCTTCTTGACTCTTCCCACTCCGTTCGCCCTACAGGCTCACTCTGCTCCCCTACCCTGCCCCCAATTCCCACATGCCCCCAGTGGTCCTACATTTATTCCTCCTCCTACAAATCCCTCCTTCTCCCCCAACCAATCCTCATACACCTTTCCCCCACCCTTCCTCCAACCCACCTGACCCCACCCCTTCCTCCAACCCCCCCTTTCCTCCAACCCACTTGACTCTCACTACCACTCCCCCACCCACCTAATATCACTTTACCCTCTTCTCTATCACTTCTGACCGACTCCAACTAGCATGCCCACCCTTCCTCCTACAATCCTTATCTCCATATTCTTGCCCTTCCTTCTACTACCTCTTTATCATGCCACTTACTTTACTGATTTCCATTTACACCCTCCTCCTTTTCTTCCTCACAACATCCTTACATCCCACTATCACAATATCTCAGTCTCTTTAGTTCCCTCCCACCCTATCCTTCTCCTAAAAGTAAAAGTTTTCCCAAACTCTACTAATTACTATAAACCTAAACCTAATATCTACCAGCCTCTTCTATCCAAACACAAACCTAATAAACGTATTCCCCATCCCACTTACCTTTGCTTAGACGGCGACATCCACCCCAATCCTGGACCAAACTTCTCTGCAACAAATCTCCCCACCACCAACAACAAATCCTCAAGTAAAAACCTCAAATTCCTCACCATCAACGCCCAAAGCTTAATAAATAAATTAACCCTCTGCCATGCCTGGCTCAACCATAACTTACCAGACATAGTAGCCATCTCTGAAACCTGGCTAAAACCTCATATAAGTGACTCTGAATTCCTTCCCCCTGGATTTCACTCTCTCCAATCTGACCACCCAAGTAGAAGTGGTGGTGGTATAGCTTTAATCTACTCCAACCAATTGCCCATCACTCCTTACCCTAATCCCATCCCTTCTTTCACTAATGCTGAACTTGTGATTGGCCTACTAAAAATAAGCATCCATAAAAGCAGCTGCATCATTTCCCTCTTTATTCCTCCTGGTAACAACACCAATACCCTGGAAGACATACTCTCCTGGACCTCCTCCAATATTAAGCTAGAAACCTACATTATGGGAGATGTAAATGTTGACTGGGGAAAAAATCATCAACCCTAATCCCACCATAACAATCAACCTATTCAACTTCACTCAACTTACTAACTCCATTACTAGACCTAACAAAACCAACCCCCCAGGCTCCATACTTGACTGGATCCTAGTATCTCATCCTAACAAAGTCATAAAATCTGGTGTCATTCCCGACTCATTAGGAGACCACCTCCCTGCCTTCACCCTTCGAGCTACTCCCAATTCCTCTCACTCTCACCAATACATTCATACTCGTAACCTATCTAACTTTAACCCTACTACCTTCTCTGACTCCCTTAAGCTAACTGGAACCCCCTAAAAATACTACCATTAGACAAAGCCATTGACTACTTCAATTCAATATTCTTAACTGTCCTTAACTCCCTAGCTCCAATAAGAACTAAAAGAGTTAAAACAAAGACCACCCTATGGCTCACCAAAGATACAAAATAGATTATGCTACAAAGGGATAAAACCTGGAAAGCCTACCTCCGCTAAAAACAGCCAGAAATATTATTTAAATATAAACAGTTGAGAAACCTAGCCAAAAAACAAGTCATTAGAGATAAAAAGTCTTACTACATCAAACTACAAGAAAATCATGCAAAAAATCCCAAACAATTTTGGAACTCTATTAATTCCCTCCTCAGGCCAGGTACAAAAAACAACCCATGTCCGGACTCCAGCAAATCTGACCCAGAAATTGCCTCACTATTCAATACCTTCTTCACCTCTTCTATCACTGAGCTAACTAAGACCTTTACCAACAATAACCCTCCACCCCTCCCTGCTCAATCTTCCACTCCCTCCTCTCCCCACCCTAATTTCGAACTCAAACCCGTCTCTACCAATCTAATAAAGAAACTTCTTTATAAACTAAAGGCTTGCTCCAATGCTCCTGACAGCATTCCGTCTTCCTTCCTAAAAATAGCTTCAGATGCTATTGCTATGCCTATCAGCATCCTGATCAATAGATCAATACTTGAATCTTATGTACCCAAACTATGGCATACTGCATTTATTCTTCCACTCCATAAGGGTGGCAAAAATTGTAATGTCTCCAATTTCCGCCCCATAGCCATCCTCTCCCCTATCTCCAAAATTCTTGAAAAATGCATCCACCTGCAGCTCTTGCCATTCCTTACCAAATACCAGCTACTCTCTCCTACCCAACATGGCTTCCACCCAGGACACCCTTCTCCCCTTCTTACATTCTGTCAATTCAGCCCATGACTCTGGTAATATGGTATCTTCTGTTCTGCTGGACTTATCCAAAGCCTTTGATACCATCTCTCATACCCACCTTCTAAACCATCTCTCTAATCTCAACCTTTCCCAAAAAACTCTTTCATGGTTCTCTAGCTATCTTTCAAACAGGTCCCAAGCCATGAAATGGGGCCAAGCCACCTCCACTTTCCTTCCTACCCCCACTTGAGTACCCCAAGGTTCCATACTTGGCCCGTTGCTATTCAATATCTTTATTAATGACTTCCACAAAACCATTCCTAACACCAAAATTGTGCAATAAGCTGACGATTCCACTTTGATCTGCTGTGCCGCTAACCTAACAGAGCTCCAATTTCTGACACAAAATGCCTTCTCAACCACTGAAAACTGGATGCTCAAAAATCACCTCTCACTAAATGCCAACAAAACTAAGATCCTTCTATTCTCCCCCTCAAACTCCTCCCCTCTTGATAAAAAATCTCTTCAAATTACCAGCCTTAACAACTCCACTATCGAGATCATACCCTCTGCCAAACTTCTTGGTGTCACAATTGACAATCATCTAAAGTTTAACACTCATATCCAGCTAAACATCAAGAAAACACACATAAAACTTGGCCTACTTTACAAAAACAACCACTTCCTCTCTTCTTCCACCAGACTAACGCTTGCCTCTACCTATCTCCCTCCCTCTCTTATGTATGGTGCTCCTCTGCTCACTAATTTATCTTCCACGCTTACCTCCAAACTGGAAGTATGTTACAACAAAATTTCCAGATTTGCTACCAATGCCAAATCCGTCTCTCATCACTGCACCTCCCTTCACTCTTTAAACTGGCTTGAACTCCCCATCCTACTTGACTTTCACCAAATAACCACAGCCCACAAATTATTGTTCGAACCCACTAACTGCCCTGCACTATCCAATATACTACAACCATATACCCCCCTCAGACCCCTTAGATCTTCTCACCAAAACCTGATCACCATTCAAAAACCCAAGCGCCCAACTGGTCAGCTTCTCTTATTCTTTACCCTCGCAAAAAAATGGAATGCTCTGCCCTCCTCTCTAAGGACCTGTAACAACCATAATAACTTCAAAACTCAACTTCATTCCTACCTCTACCTAAACAGGAAATGCAACTGCATTCTTCTGCCCATACCTCTCAGTTCTTCACTCCAGGCTAACCTTTTTACCTTCCTAACCTCACTCTCAATTGTTGATTCATATATGTAACTAAATAGTAAAATCTAACTATTATGCTATATGCTTGTTTTTATCTCCTGAACAAAATTGTAATTGTTTTTGTCTTATTCTTGTTGAAGAAACCCATTGTTTGTATTGCTATCTTTGAAATTTTTCATGTTAATAAACTTTATTCTGTGGAGCTTTTCTCCCCGGGCCTCCACTGAAAATGGGCCCTCAAGACCAGTGGACCTCCCCAGTAATCAAAATGGAATAAATAAATAAATAAATAAATTGTAGATATAACATAGAGTAGGTAGCCTGTGTTTGAGTGATAAGTGGAAGTTGTCAAAGCAGGAAAAGTAAAAATGGGATAGCAGTGAAGAAGGAAGTAGTGTAAATCAGGTGTAGAAAGTGCTAACAGGAACACAAGAAGATCAGGAGTCAAATTCTGATAGAAATCGAAAATATGTAAAAATCTAGGGGATTAAGTGTAAAAGTAAGTGCGGGTGCATTGTTATTCCTCATCGTCATGGTTACAAAAAAAAGAGGTTAAGGACATGCATTAACAATTATGAAAAGATCAAATTTGAGTTACTCATAAGATTAGAATCTGCAGTTTGAGAAAGAAGGAATGGTGTTAGGCAGTGACGGCAGTGCTGAGGTAACAGACATCAACACTTTGAGGTAGTACTTATACCGTAGATAATTTGGCAAATTAATTTTTCAGATCCATTATGTACCTCCACATTTCCTTTTTCTTCTTTATATTTGCATGTCAGAGCATTGTTTATAATTAGAGTCATGTATCTAATAAGATCTCAGTTGTTTGACCTTGCATAACACTGTGGCAGCTAAATATGTTTTTTTGTGCAAGAATTCTAAATGAAAAAGTAAGTTTGGCTCTGAAGCATCTAAGCAATTGTGCTAGAGAAAGTCACATATGCTGAGGAGGTACATTTCTATACAGCAATAATAATAAGGGGTTATTCTGAATTTTCAGAAAGTCATAATCTCTGATGGCATTCTTAAAAGTCTGGACCATATGCTTCACTTGACAGGATAACATGGTTAAGCTCCCATTGCTCAGAAAAAATTCTTAGCTTACAAATTGTAGATTATTATCGGATATTTCTTCATATGGTATACCATGCAAATAGATGTCCATATTGTGTAATTGTTGTTTAGTTGAGTCCATCTCTACATAACATGAAGAATTTTAACACACCAAGGCTGCCTGTCAGTGCCTTCTTGTTTACATTCTTTTAAATTCGTATTCATTTCTTCAGTAATGCCATCTAGCCATCTTAACCTATGCCACTCCTTCTTTATCTTTCACTCTTTCCTAGCACAATGTCTTTTCTAGTGAATCCTGTCTTCACAGTTTGTACTCAAAGTATTTGAGTTTTAGTTTTACTGATGTGCTTACCAGTGAAACATCTTGTTTAATTACCTTAAGTATTGACTGATTTGAACTTTTTGCAGTCTACAAAATTCTCCAAAATGTTCTATAACACTGCAGTTCAAAAGCATTAATTTGAGGAGCACAGCCTTTCTTACAGACAGCCTCTCTAAGCCACGTTATTCCTGGAAGAACCATATATTCGATTATATGGACCTTTGTTGACAATGTGATTTCTTGGCTGTTTAAAATCCTATCTAGATTTGCCATATCTTTCCTTCCAAGAAGCAAATGTCTTTTGATTTCCCTACTACAATCATCAGTTGCAGAAATTTTTGGACCCAGGAAAATAAAACATGTCACTGTCTCTATTTTTCCCCATCTATTTCCTAAGAAATCCCAGGAATGAGTAATATATTTTTCGCTTTTTTATGTTGAACAGTAAGCCCGCGTTTGTGCTTTCTCCTTTCACCACCACCATTAAGTTCTTCATCTCTTCCTCTTAGCCATTTGAATGGTATCATCTGCATATATGAGTTTGTTAATTTTCTACTGGAAATTTTGATTCAATATATATATTTATATATATATATATATATATATATATTGTGTGTGTGTGTGTGTGTGTGTGTGTGTGTGTGTGTGTGTGTGTGTGTGTGTTCTAATATATATATATATATATATATATATATATATATATATATATATATATATATATATATCAATCATCTAATTTAAATAAGTAGGTTGACAATATGTAGCCTTATTGCATTCCCTTCTCAGTCTTATTCTAACTGCTGCTTCTGGTTCTACATACAGATTTCCAGGAGGTAAAAAAGGTGACGCAATATTTCCATTTATGCCCTGTGATGATACTGTCCACACAGGCAAAGACTTCAGAGTAGTCAATAAAGCATAAGTAAATTGAAGGAACTCCCTTGTTTTCTTTTATCCAGCAGATGTTGCCATTTGATCTACATACCTCTGTCCTTTCCAGAACCAGCCTGTACAGCTGGCAATTCTGAGTACATATATTGCTTAAATGTAGCTTGCAGGATCTTGTGTATTACCATAAAAGCAGGTAAAACAAGTGCAATTGTTTTATAATTATAACACTCTTTATCATTAAACTTGTTTTGGACTTGGAGCACAAATTGAATTTTTCCAATCCAGTGGTCATTTTCCTGTTTCTCAGATTTGCTAACAAATTCCAAGCAACACTGTAACAGATTCATTTTGCAGGATTTTAAACAACTCAGATGAAATGTCATCACTTCCTGAAGCCTTTTTCTTGCTAAGGCTTTCTATTGTTCATTTAACTTCAAGCTCTAGAAAGTCTGGCTATACATCAGAGAACATACCATCATATGTACCAGTGATGTTTTGGCCTCTCGTTTATAGTTCATCTGTACATTTTTAATATCTTCTGCAAAATACTTTGTCTTTCTTTATGCTTTTTTTTGTTTGTTTGTTTAATCTAGAAGTTTCTCTTACTATTGCTGGCCTTCTTGAACAGATCCCCTCTATTTCCAGCTCTGTTATATGCCTCCTTAACTCTTCTTGCTATTCCGTGAAAGTCTGCATTTAGTTTGACACATTCTTCTTATCTCCATTGACTTGCTCTCTTTTGTTCCTTGGCCAGTTTTAAAGAACCCACACCCAGGCATTTGCATTCTTAATATTTTTTCTGTTTGGAGTATTTTTCCCTACCTCTTGGAGAATATTACTAACTTTTGCCCATATTTCTTCATGCACTCTATCCACCAGGTCTAATAATTTAAATTTGTTATTCTCCTCCACTACGTATTCATTTAGAATATTGATGGACTCGTATCTTGCTGGCCACAAGGCGTTACTTCTTTCCTTTAATTTAATTCTAAATGTTGCAATAAAAAGTTGATGGCCTGAGCCACAATAAGCTTCAGGTCTATTTTTTGCTGACTGTATATAGCTCTTCTATCTTTGACTACAGAACATATAGTCAGTCTGATTTAAGCACTGACCATCTGTCAACACCCATGTTTAAAACCATACCTTAGGCTATAAAAAGGCAGTGTGTGTTATGACAAGTGAATTATCTTGGCAGAATTCTACTAGTCTGTGTCCTCATTCTTTTCATGCTTCAAAGCCAAGCTTGTCCATTTTTTCAGTTGCGGTTTAACTTCCAGCTTTAACATTCCCCTTTACTACTTCTGAATATGTTGAATAGTCAACAGACAGAAAATAATAAGTATCTTTATATGAAAACAAATCAACTCCAACTTTCTCCCAAATATATTTTAGTGTCTCATGTCAGTTCCTTTCTCTGATTCTGACTCCAAACTGTATTGCAAATTGCACATATGTGAATGAACTGCTTGATCTGATAAGACAACTGAGGCCAGTAAAGAATGTCACATGTTCTTTCTTGGCTAAAAGTGCTAAGTACTTTTATTGCTCCCTTGCATGTGACATAAAGGCATATTGCACAATCCCCCTTTTCTAGTTTCTCAGCCGTTCCATTCCCATGAAGTATCGCTCAGATGTTTGAATCCAGAGTTCCCAGTTTTCAGACTAATTACCATGCAGGATCACAGCAATTTGTATTTGAAGTGAAGCATTCTGATCGAACTTATAAGTTACTGAAGTGAAGACTGGTGGTATAACAGTCCTGTGAGTGAAAAAAAGGAAAATGAAATTACTATATGCAAGAGCAAGATGTTTGATATAAAAGATTGATTTTATGTAAAACAGTGTAACACCACTCATTTTCATTTTAGAAATGTGAGAGTATAAAAATCAGTTTGAAATTCAGAAAGGCTTAGCACAATCGGGGAGCCTTAGCTCTGACATTTTCCCCATTGCGCTAAGCCTTTCCAGTTTAGAGACTGCTCTTCCACTGAGGTTTCCCCTCACAGGGGCTGCAGAGTGGCAGTCTGCTTCATGGCAGCATGTTAATGAGGTAGTCCATGGGAAAAACTAATGCTAATTAGCCACATGCTCTCCCCTGAAAATATCCACATATCTAAATTTGCTCAGCCAAGAGATTCAGAGAATCTTTTGAACATGTAAAATTTTACTCTAGGAGGAAAAGTGATCAGCATAAAACCAAAGTAGGAAAACTCATGGTACAGAAACTCAGTGAAGATGTGGAGATGGTGTGTATGTGTGTGTGTGTGTGTGTGTGTGTGTGTGCGCGTGTGAGAGCATGCGAGCACGCAAGGAAGTGTCATTACTAATGCAATGCATGGGCCACCAGGGGGGACACTAGCATTGTATGTAATTCAGAGACATGCTAGTAGTGAGCTGGTAATCAGATATTTCTCATTGTAGCCATACCCATCTCTGAATCACATTTTATCTTCATTTTGCTAAACGACCACCTCTTGTTGTCTCCTTCAATAGTGAAAACATATTTGGACATATTTAGCTATTAGCCTATAAGTGTTCATCTATTTTCTTTCATTGTACATTCCCTGAAGATTTAACCAGATGAAACAATTTGACATTTTTTAAACAGGAGCAAGCCCTTTCCCTACAAATCTCCATGTGGGGGTTTTACTAACTCCAGGTTGCACAAGTGCTGGGAAAAGAGAAATTCCAACCAAAATGGAACCAGTGCCAGAACACAAAATCAAACTATGCTAGCAGTGCTTTTCAGAGAAAAGCTATCTAGGATGTCAACATCAAGTTTTGAACTTGATCAGTTTCAAACTCATCCTCTTTACACTCAACAAAGTGTAGTATAATGACATAAATAGCATGTAAGTGATAATTCTAGCAGTTGGCGCAGAGGGTTAAGGATGTGAGCTGTAGCACCTGTCATACAGGGGTTGATGTCTTGTGACTGCTGTTTGAACTTAAGTGTTTGGGGGCAACTGGGAATTTGGTCTAGGCTCTTCAATGGTGCCCTGAACTACAAGTTTAGCAATTACCGATGAACCTATACAATCTCCTTCAATTTTCATTACTTTTAGGGCATACGGTTTAATTTTCTGTTGTATGACACCTAGATGTGTGTATGTATGTGTATATATATATATATATATATATATATATATATATATATATATATATATTATATATAATAAAATGTCTTCAAATGTAACTGTACTTATTTTTATCATGGAGCTTTTCCTACAGGCCTATAGTAAAAATGGGTTATGCCAACCTAGAATAATACTGTCTACAGAGAAAGCTAAAAGAAAGTAAGTAAAATTTGATTTTACTTATCCTTTGTTGACCAAGTTAGTTCCACTACTGCTGAGGAAATTTGACTAGGGCATTGGGGAACTTCCTCCACTCTTTTCACTTTTGAGCTACTATGCTGCCAGAGGGCTGCTACAGCAACAAGAAAGATGTGTAAGAGAAACAACAACATTTATCTATCTCAATCAAGTCTGAATCCAGCACAAGGAAATCCTGGCAGCTGGCTAGGGGCCAGTGCTATCTAGAGGGCCCCATCTGTTATATAAAACACCTTTAAAAACATTATAAACATAAAATAACGACTGCTCTCTACTTGTCCTGCCCTCCTACTGTTCATTACTCTTCATGTAAGCAACATTTGGTCCTCCAAACTGTCTTTCATTGGATCAAATTTTTGAGCCAGTGAGAGAGACTTCCAGAAGTCAAATCAGAGAAGTGCTGTCTTTTGGTGCTTCTTGTGAGCAGAACAACAGAACAACAATTTTCTTTGGATTTGGATTTTATTTTTCTTCAACAACAAACAGCAATCATCTTTGGATTTCTTCAATACCATATTATACAATGGGACTCAGGAGTAGCAGAATTATTCACAGTGAAAGCCAGGAAAAGCAGAATTATGTAGAATGGCAGCTGCTTCTTGCTAAGTGAAATGGGAAAGTTTTGGGATTTTAATTTCTAGAACATCTCATTATGCAATGGGTCTTGAGAGCAGAAGAATTATGTGGAACAGTAGCTACTTCTTGTGAAGCAAAACAGGAACTTTTCTACAACATGCACAGAGGTAGTGCGTATTTTATTTTTATTTATTTATTTTTAACATCTGTTTATTAGGAAAGTCCGATTTGGAACAAAGCCAATTTTCAGCGGAGGTCCAGGGAGAAACGTTCCAGATGCATGTCTTTGTAATGTGGGAGGAAACTGGAGCACCCGGAGGAAACCCACACCACCACAGGGAGGACATGCAGACTCTACACAGAAGGCACTCCAGCCGAGAAATGAACTGGAGAACCTCTTGCTGTGAGGCAACAACACTACCACTACACCACTGCACCATCCTTTCTTTCTTTTCTACAGTCTGCACAGAGGTTGGTTGTGTGAGATGCAGAGTGAAAGCTAGGAGAAGCAGAATTATGTGGAACAGCATCTTCTTCTTGCGAAGCAGGAAGTTTTCTACAACATGCACAAAGTTGGTGTGTGTGTGTGTGTGTGTGTGTGTGTGTGTGTGTGTGTGTGTGTGTGTGTGTGTGTGTGTGTGTGTGTGTGTGTGTGTGTGTGTGTGTGTGTGTGTGCGCATGCAGTAGTGAAGCGGTAGCGTTGCTGCCTCACAGCAAGAGGTTCTACACGTCAGGCTTTGTGCCCACTGAATGGCGCACAGCAACAGTTATCCTACTCCACAAAGGGGGAGCCACCACTGATCCTGGGAACTATCACCCTACTAGCCTGACAAGCCTGGTTTGTAAGGCCATGGAACGTATCATCATGGAACTCATAAACAAAGATATTGATAACCTCCAAACTCTGGACCCCACCCAGTTCGGGTTTGTGAAAGGCAGATCATGCCTCCTGAACCTGATCAACTTCTTTGAGGCAGTCATCAAAGTCGTAGACCAGAGTAAGGTGGTTCACATAGCCTATCTTGACCTCAACAAGGCTTTTGACACCATCTGCCATTGTGGAATTATAGCTAAACTCACTAAGTTAGGTATAAATCCTTACGTCATAAGATAGGTTGCCAACTGGCTCACCGACAGAACCCACACTGTAAAAGTTGCAGACACCAAATCTGACTTCAAACCAGTGACAAGTGGAGTACCACAGGGTTCAGTCCTGGGATCTCTTTCTGTTTGGTTCTACTTCTCTGAAGTACAGGCTAACACAGAAGGCCTTTGGCTAATGAAGTTCGCTGATTACTGCAAACTAGGAGCCATCGTCAAATCCTGTGTAGACATCCTACAGAAGGGCCTCACTAAGACAGATGCTTGGTGTCAGAGCCATGGCCTCAAGTTCAATGCCAAAAAGTGCATTGTCATTCCCTTTGGTAAAAAGTCTGTACCCATGAACTACCACATAGGCGGCAGTCTACTTAATGCCGAATGTGTGATAAGAGACCTTGGGACATAGATGGACAGTAGTCTCTCCTTTGACAACCACATTGCCACAGTAGTCAGGAAATCCTTCTATGTGGCACACCTCATCACAAAAGGGTTCTTATCCAGGAAAAAAAGGTCATTGTTCCCCTCTACTCAACACTCATTAGACCCATTATAGAGTACAACACCCCTTTTGGAATGTACCTCACAAGACATCTGCAGCAGCTGTAAAGGCCACAGAAGTACCTCACAAAGAGGATTACTGGACTCAAACAGATGCCCTACACTGACCGTCTCAAAACACTCTAGCTTTACTCCGTAGCATATCGCCTACTCCAAGGTGATCTCTGCCTAACATATAAAGCTATATCAAACCCAGAGCTGTTGGACATGCTACACCTAAAGAAATCCCAATCCCTCCAAGCTACATGCTCTAGGGCCCTAAACCTTGTCACCACAATAAACAGGACATGCTGGAGGGATAGATTCCTGTCCCAGAGACTTCCCATACTCTGGAACAAGCTATCCATCTATGTCAAGCAAAGTTCCTCATTAGCACTCTTCAAGAAAAATCTTGATGAGTGGATGTGAAATAGGAAATACACCCCAGGGATCACTTCTGTGGTTCTGCTCAACAGGGGCACATGAAAATAACTTTCTTGGGTGGTGTAAGCCAGGGAACTTTGTTGGCTAGGCTTACTTAGGCCCTTGGGCCTATAGCCTAGCACCTACCTATGAACCTATGAACGTGTGTGTGTGTGTGTGTGTGTGTGTGTGTGTGTGTGTGTGTGTGTGTGTGTGTGTGTGTGTGTGTGTGTGTGTGTGCATGTGACTGAAATGCCCCTGTCTTGTTAAGTGACTTGACAGACTCAAGCCTTGTACCTTAGGTACAGGAAACAGTAAACTTAATCTTCCACATCAACTGCCAGTCTGCTCATTTGTCACCAAATTTTCAAAACATCTCTGATTTTGCCTTATATTTATGGCCTGTCCTTGAACAAGTTACTTAACCAGACAGTGCTATAGAGCAACTGGAAATTTGGAATACAGTGTTCAATGGTCTCCTGAAATACAAGCCAGTTGTGGTGCAATGGAAGGAAATTGATTTTACTAAATAGGAGTATCATTATATGAGCTGTGTTCTTTGGCCATGATTCATTGTTTCCTTGTTGTTGAATACTGACAGTGTGTTTATTATTTAGTAATAACTTGGGCAGCAGCAGTATTCGTACCTGTGAATACAATTTTGATTTAGCTTGTTTTGCAGGCACACAGGTGTGAAATGTGTTGTGTTTTGGTTATAACAGTTTGTCTAGCACTTAGTGCAAATGAGTAAGGCTATGAACTGTTAAAGAGTTGCTTCCTGTAGTACAGGATTTGATTTCCTCAGCTTTCCTGTGTCTTTTTTGTGACTCT
The DNA here is from genome assembly GCF_019279795.1 of Protopterus annectens. Lineage (NCBI taxonomy): Eukaryota > Metazoa > Chordata > Ceratodontiformes > Protopteridae > Protopterus > Protopterus annectens. The sequence continues at coordinate 324,923,869 of NC_056729.1, read as the reverse complement.
GACCAAGTTATTCACTAGACAGTTCTCCTGGGTTGCCCATGAAAAGGGACAATTACATCTTGTGAGCTGTCCCAATCTACTAGCAAACATATTGCACATTTGTCTTTTGAATGTGTAATAAATATATTTGCACATTTGTCTTTTGAATTCCTGCACCCTTCATATAGGTTCATAGATGAATTAGCCACTAATTAGTGCTTCACTATATGCTATTTCACTATGAATCCCAGCATGACTCTGTAGTTTAATGGATTACCAGATGAGTTCTCCATAAATGTGAGTTTCATGGGACGAGAAGTTTACTTCTGCTCGTCCTCGTCTGTTTTCAATATGAGGCAGTTTTGTTTAGCAAATGTCTGTCAGTGTTTATGCTGTAAAATATGAAATAAAACTTTTAAATACGAATTATGAAGGAGAGCTGGGACAGTGGGTGAACGCACAGAAGCCTAAAACACCTTTTTTTGTATACTTCCATTTCACACCCGTACCACATTATGATGTCTAAAACTTTTTCGGATCTGGCTTCTTTAATTAAGTGACATACCATGTAATAATAGGTAGTATTAGAAAGGGGAATGAGTTATTAACAAAATGGCACTGAGACTGTCAGTCTACAATGTCTTACAGTGAAGAAATTAATCTGTGTCACTTATTATTGATAATTTAAAATTTATGTTCATATTTTTATAACCAACAGAACTACATGTGATTGAGGTGTATGGTGCTAAACACCAATACGGGAGACAAGACAATTCACTGTCAGTGCTGGTTTATATCATACTATACTGGATATTGCTAGATGTTTCTTAGTAATTATGAAAATAAGCAATATTTCCATTCCTAATTAATACTTCAAAAAATGAGTGACCTACAAACTATTACATGACATTAAGTGAAACCTTAGATGTTAGTGAAGAAATCTGTTTTTGATATTTGCACTGTAAGTCATACATCTTGAAAGATATCCAGAATTATTTGTTTTACTAATTATACAATTAAGCATATATTTTCCTATTTCTGTAAATATTTCAATAAACATGCACTTATAGAGGAATTTCTTGTTGTCATGTTAAAGCTTATGTCTGGTTAACAAAAATGTTCTAACAATACATGTTTAGGTTATACTGCTTTTCATGATATGAAAATTTAACATTTACAGAAAATATAATTTGAGGTTTGTGTGAATTGTACTATATAACAGTATTCATAGAAAATACTATGAATGCACCAATTATTATCACTGTAAATAATACTTCTTACTGATAACATTGCTATTTGTGTAGTTTTAATTGCTTTTGTTGTTCACAAAATATTTACATGTGTTTATACTGTGCCTGGTTTTAATTAAGTTTATTTTTTGCAAAATGCTGTGGAATGCAAGATGTGTGTAGGCTACTAGAGGTGTGGCATTCCACACCACATAGGTTCATAGATGTTTACTTGGCTAATGACCACAAGGGCCTTTTTAAGCCTAGCCATGCATCCCAAATCTCTGACAAGTTCTGATACCCTTAATAAGTGTAAGCAGGGGCTTGGGAGATGAAATATTTGCAAGTTAGGGCCTGGGAGAGGAGCCATTTACAGATTGCTATATAACAGGGATAAATTTCCTGTTCCCGATCCAATTGTCCAAGTTGCAGTTGAACTGGGTTAGGGAGGAACTCTGCTTTACATGGATGGGGAGCCTTAGAATGGGTAATTCTGGTGCTGTTTGTTTTGCTGATATGCAGGAGGTCCATCAGAGTAGGGTCTGACAATGCTCTGTATGTCAGGCATAGATCCCCTTCAAAAGCCTGTAGGAGACAGAATACAGGGATAGAGCCCTGAGGTGGTCTGCATCGGACATTTGTAGTCTTTTAGTGAGGAACATCTGTGGACTTTCCAGTTGTTGAATATGCCTGGTTAGGTACATACCAAAGGGGACATTGAACTCAATGATAGGACTGATGAATGACGAATACAGTGGAACAATGGCTTCCTTGGACTTAGATGCCATACCTGTGTTTATAAGCTTAAATAATTCCAACGAAGCCAGTCAGTAAAGCAAACCACAGTTTTAATCTTCACTAACAAAAATCCACTCGGTTAAGCACTTTTGTCTGATAGTTCAGACATCATCAGAACCAAGAAGAATGTTTAAAATCCAAGGCTAAAAATACAAGTAAAATGACACACCCATTCAAAACCACCAGTGATGGTTAGTCATTAATTAAACACACCAGAATTAACTGAGTAAAAGCTACAGTATCTTAGGTTTTTCATGCAAACAAACCAGGTGTTATAAGCCCACAAAATGCTAAAGGGTTAAAGCTCTTCTTTTCAGTTCACTAGAAATAGAAATGTGTTCATTCAACCCTGGGGGATTGGCTGCATCTAGTCTCATCTGCCACAACATTTCTTTATGAAGCAGTTGGTTGTCCCAGTCACCCGATAATGGTGTTACCTTAATTTGCTCAAGAATCAAGAAAACAAACTTGTTAAATTTTGTACAGCACATAGAGTGCCTTGCTAGTGCACTTTTGTTGTCTCTTTTCCTTATACTGTATTGATGCTGGTAGATTCTTTGCTTCAAGCTATTATTCTTACCAACATAAAACGCACAACATGTGCAACATGTAGCAAGGTCAATAATTTTCTGAGATCTACAATTCAAATGTGTTGCTGCATCCTATAAAGTAATGTTGTTCAAAACTGCACCCTGATTGTTTACATTAATATAAGAGCAATAGGCACACTGTTGGCACTTCCTAGTTGTGGGAACACCGAAACATATGGGAGTTTTTTTCCAAAACCACTTTGACATTTTGCTTATTCTTATATGTGAATATTGGTAAAGATTTAAATAAATGACAAATGTTGCTGTCAGATTGCAGCAACATCCAGTTTCTATTTATAATCTTTTCAATTGCCTTAACATCTGTTGTGTAGTACATCACCATATTGTTGTTACCTGAAAAAATATTAGCTGTATTCATCTCAGTGTTATGTACCATATTTCTCAAACCATGTTTAATAATTGGTGCATACCTATCCTGTCTCCAAATCCAAACTTTATCAGCAATTTTCTGCAAAAGGTCAAGGGGGTAGCCCCGATCAATAAACATGTATTTAATCAATACAAATTCCTCTATACAATCTGAACATTCAGATGTAAGACGTGATGCACAAATTAACTGACTTTTTACTACTTTTTTCTGATACATTGGGTGACAGTATGTATTACAATGTGTAGGTTTCCTAAACACTCTTGTAGTGAGTGTGCCGTCCCCTTTGTTCAAAAATAAAATATCCAAATGATTTATAACCTTGTTATCCATTTTGTGGGAAAATTTCAAAAAATTTGAACTGTTTTGCATAAAATCAATAAACATACCTAATTGTTCTGTAGTGCCTGTCCATACAAAAAATAAATCATCCAAAAATCTAAAATATACCAGGCAATGCTTGTATAACAGTGATTGAAATAATACATTCAATTCCCACCAAAGCATAACTGTGTTCGCAAAAAGTGGGGCGCATGCTGCACCCATGGCAACACCCTGATTCTGTTTATAAAATTCACCCTCAAATAATAAAAAATTATTATTTAGGACCAAATCCATAAAATTACACATAATTTCCATGTCACCATTGTGAATTTCACTATACTGAAATACTTTGGGCCGGATTCATGAAACCTCCGTGTAAGAGTTAATATGTCTTACACGGAGGCTGCAGTCTAACGGTATGACGTCAGCGTGCCATGCATATTCATGAGGGCATGCTGAATCATACCCTAGGCTAACACGGTCCGTGTAGGAAAGTAGGGGGCGTGTCCGAATACCGAGTTCTGCAAAGGGACACGCCCCCAGAAGAGTCAGAGTCCTGAAAGTAAACACCCATGAGCGAGTCCGCAGAAATGTCAAGGAACACAACACCACATGCCCTCACAGACTATAAACCCAACTGTAATGTAAAACGTAAAAATAGCAGTTTAATTTTTTTTTTTTATAATTTCCAAAATGTTTGACCGTAGTTGCGCTCGTTTGCGTGGGTATGCTCTCCGCTCAGCCACAGCTAGCAGACATTGAAAAGCATATAAAATCTAAATATGCAAATTAAGCCAAGTAGCAATAGCGTAGCAGTAGAAATGTTGGCCAAAGAGGAGGTAGTCACGGTTCGAGCCCCCACAACATCATTTCCATTTTTATTTAAATAAGCATGAAACAATCCCCTGACATATATATATAAAACTATAATTTAAGTAAAATGTAATGAAATGGGCCATGTATTTTCGAGGAAATTCGACATAATAAAATATAAAAAAAGGATCAGAATTGCCCATAGCTGAGCAAGGCTTTAGCAAGCTGAATATGGGTGCCCGTAGGTGAGCAGCACTTTAACAAGCTTAATATGAGTGCCCATAGGTGAGCAGTGCTTTAACAAGCTTAATATGAGTGCCCGCAGGTGAGCAGTGGTTTAACAGGTTTAATATGAGTGCCCGGAGTTGAGCAGTGCTTTACCAAGGTTAAAATGAGTGCCTGTAGTTCAGCAGCACTTCACCTAGCATAATATGAGTGCTCATAGCTAAATAACGCATTACCCAGCATAAGCCGTTTGTACGGAGCTGCACAGCGTGCCAACCAGCTTACCGGCAGGCAACATTGGGCAAGCTGTATCAAAGCCGCCTTTACACAGACACATCTCCTAGCCTGTCTAGACAGTAGTAAAATAAAAAAAGCAATGCCCAGGGTCGAACCTGGGATACTGTGCACCATGGTCAAAGTACTGAACCACTAAGCCATGACAGTTGTACTGAGAAATGCAGTATTAGCATATATATAGGAATGAATGGAAATAGAAGCATGACAAAGCAGGTTTTTTTAAGCTGATAAATATCCAAAACGGCCAATCACAGATAAGTGCGGGAAAACCGGCATATATAAGCCCCATAGGTGGGAATTCACAGCATAACTGATTGTGGTACCCATTTGCAGTCAGGATGGCAGGTGCAGGAGAAGGAAGTCGCTTTAGAGCACAAAGATGGAGTGTTGAGGAGTCAAAATATATGGTTTGGCTCCTAGTTCATGATCATGAAGCACAACTCATGCAGGGCCAGGTTCACTGGGGTGTGTACAAGGCAGAGGTGTGGAACCGGTTGGCACATGATCTCACCAGTGCCACAGGCATTCCGAGAACTGGTGAACAGGTCCGTCACCACCATGCGGACCTGAATCGACGGACGGAGGACCAACTGAACCATTGGATCCAGGAGGCCCGCCGAATGCCCAACTCCCCACTACTGAGTAACTATCCATGTAATTAAGTATGTAAGAAATGCTATCCCAGCCTATAGTATGGAGACGTATGTTCCAATATTACTTCCTTTATATTACAGCTGCAGGTGTTCGTTCCGCGAATCAGCAAGCCTATGCTGATAGGCTGCTGAGGTTGCGCCACCAGGCAGATTAGTAATTATTTAGCTGGTATTTTCACAGAATATAAGTGAGAAAGATTGTAAAAGAGTTCAGTGTTGTAACCCACTAATAAAGGTCAAATAAGCCTAGAAGAAAGATTCTGCTAGTATTATAAGATTAGATAAGTGATGCAGCCTGGAAAATAGTGTAATGCAATCCAGTAATAAAGATTAAACAAGTCTCAAATAAAAGTTTCCACCTGTATTGTAATATCAGATAACTGCTGCAGCCAGAAAATGAGTGGTAATCAATCAACAAAGGATAGACAAGTGTCAAATACATCCTTGTAAATTCTGCCATATGAAATAAGTGAGTCAGCTGGAAAGGGTTGTTGTAAACCAGTAATAAATGTTAATAAAGCCTAGAATTAAGAACCAGTCTGAAATGTAAATATAAAATAATTGAGACAGTGTGAGAAAGACAGTTTGAAGCTACCAAGAAAGCTGTAATACGTTTGGAATAAAGGTATACTGCAGTCACTACATTATGAAATGAATGAGACAGCCACAACCAAAGAGTGTAATGTGTTAAATAAAATACAGAACATGGACTGTGTCCATCCCACAAACTAGATATGTTGCTGTACCCTTGCATTATGGAAATAGTATGGTTGTATGAAATGCTGAACATCCACAGTTGTCTAGACCCATATAAATCAAATGTAGCAGGATGCTGTACCTGAACACAGCCAGATATGAACATATATGAATAAAAATGGAATGTATATTAATGTAGCAGTAACATCCCCATCACCAACATTCCTAAGGTTACATACAGGAAACTGTACTAATACATGTAGGGGATATATATCTGCATCTACTAGGAATGTACAGTATATGTATAGTTAGTTTTAGTTGTTAATGTAAAATTTCTCCACCTTACCCTATTTTCACAAATGATGCCATTCCACACCAAACCGGGTATGTGTATTCACAATTAATTCCCATGGACATTTGTCCTGTTGGTTCATACATATCTGTATGTACGTTGATGCATGTGCCCCATTTACATATCCAAACCTGATGGCCTGTTGCCACCAATCAATCCTGCATGCTGTTGGAATGTGCACTGTTGTTCTAAATATGCATGTGTTATGCTTGCTGCTCAATGTTCGGAATTCATGGGTGTTTGGTTAATGGGAATAATGATGCATGCTGTTACAACTAATTTTGAATGGTGTTGTTTGTTACTAACCCAAAATGCCATAAAATACTACTAAACATAGGACAACAGGGAAGGCGGGTTCCAGTGGACCCACCTCTCCCACCTCAGCTGGTGAGTGCACCTGGCACCAGTGCCCAGGCCGGGACTTCATCCTCCGGTGGCCCTGTGCCACCTTTGGGTGGAAGCGCTGCAGGGGATGGGGCTCGTCCCCCCTCTGCAAGCGTGGCCAGAGGACAGCCTCCACTGACCCTCCATAGGGTCCGGTCTGTGGTGCGTAGTGAGATCAGGCGTTCTGTGACTGATCCCGTACGCCAGCTTGAGGTGAGGGTGGTGCAACTCATGGGTGTGCCTGCCTGTCCTATCCAGCCCCCAGCACAGCCCCGGCCTGGGCTGTGAAGGTGCAGTGGTATTTGCCTATGGGTGGGGATTTCAGTTTCACTGTTGCCATCTGTGGGCTCATGGGCTTGCAATATCCAAACATCCGTCCCCGTCATTTGTGTTTACCCCCCACATGCGTCATACTCAGCCCCTGTATGTGTCTTGTTTGTCTTGTCTATTAACCTCCCCAACCTACCTCCCCAAATATACCTACTTCCTGTACCTCATATTCCACTCTCACCTGAAAAAAAAAATAAAAAAGGGCACTCTGTTCCCACAAAAAAATTATGCCCCATACATAGCTACCCAATTCGCACACATGTCCACTGGACATGTAAGCTGATAATTCTAATTGGCAGTACAACATATTTTGTTGTCCTCACCCCTCTCTCAGGGGTGGAAGGTTTCAAATTTCACACCAAATTTCACACATATGCACAGCTGTTGCTGATAAAGAAATGGGCAGCTATGGGCCTTCCCTACATCCTTCCTGCACATCCCAAGCTTGTTTTCCTACTGTCCTACCCTCTTTGTGCCCCCTTTTTCACCACTTTCCTATCTCCCCATTTTCTTTTCTTTAAAAGAAATTAGCACGGATGTTAGTGGGAGTAAGCACTTTTAAGCAGTAGTCAGCGGGTGTGCACTTGTGTGTGCTTAGCTAAGCGAGTGTGCGCTCAGCTAAGCGAGTGTGCGCATGTAAGCACCACGCAAACCAGCAAACCCACTTACAACTGCTTAAATGTGCCTTAGTCACTCTGTATGACAAGGCCTGTAGTCTAGTCATCAGCAAAATAAAATACCCCTGTCAGTCTCGAACCCCGGACCTTGGAAACACTAGTCTGCATGAATTACCACTGAGCCATGGCAGATATACAAGAACTTGGTGCTGAAAGAAATATATCATGAAATACAAGGAGTGAATGTAAAGGGAATATAGGAAGGCCATTACACAAAGCTTGTTCCTGAATCTTACTGGCAATTCTTGTGGAATTGCATTACATTAGTGTGATAAGAGAAACAGCCATGCTAGGAGGTAATAATGTTACAGTAGCACCTTACAAACCCCACACAGTATCAGAGCAGGATAAACACCACCATATTTGAATAGGTATGAGGCCAGACTTCCCAACTGTGACTGATTTACAGGGATGTCCCTGATTTGCAAAAAAATGTTACCTGTGCCCCACTGACTCCCTTTCAAATGTACTAACAGTAGGCAGAAAGGTGGGGTATCCCACGTAATGGTGACTGTCAATAAGTTAAAGTAGACACTACTTGCATGTCAGAAATGGTGTAGTAATACATATGCTCAAAATACCCCACAGTCACAATTGCAGAATATCTGAAATATATCACGGGTGTATCCCACTGATATGTACCTTTCCATGAGGCTGGTCAAATATATACCTGAGAGTATCTGAGGCCTGCAAGTGTCAGAAATACACAGGCATATCAGCCTGTCTGCTGTTACACACTCTGCAAATAGCTGTAGAATTACTCTCACAAGCACACCCTCATGTAGGAGTACAACACAGAAATATTAAAGGATGTAGCCATCTAACAAACTAATGACAGTATAGCAGTTTACAAGCACTGCATGTGCCTGATATTCATAATTGTTAGTACAAAATACAAGGCCCTAGTACAGCTCAGCAGCAAAATAAAATACCATTGTAAGTGTCAAACCCCAGACCTTGGGCTCACCAGACTGCATGCAGTGCCACCAAGCCACAACAAACATATAAGAACTTACTGCTGAAAGAAATATATCATACATTACAAGGAGTGAATGTAAATGGAAAATAGGAAAGCCATAGCAACACATTCCAGTAAAGACAAATATCAGGCCTTCAAGGAGTGAATGTAAAGGGAAAATAGTGAAGCCATAGCAACACACTGCAAGAACTACTGTTGTTTACCAGTTAATCCACAACTCCCACAGGAAAGTACATACTCCCATGTAAACAGTGTTAGCATTAGCAGGCGTGAGTTAACATACACATTGAGAAGAGTGAAATAGAAAAAGCAACAGTCAGGTTTCAGTACAACATGCATTTCAGTGGCTACAACACAGCCTTAGATATGAGAGACATACCAACCTTCTGACTGACACAACAGTGTCCACAGCAAACCAGCATGGTCCCCACCTTGCAAAACTGAAAGGCCTACGCCTACCTAACCTAACATTTTATTGCAGTGTCCTGAAATCACAGTGAGAACTGCAATTACCACACAGCATGCTGCATGCAATTAGTAATGCTGGCCACCAATTGGTGCAGAGACCATCACATGCACATGTGCAGATACCTACAAAAGCAGCCTGTACTGCCAGTGCACACATGCAATAATATCACTGCAGCAACTGGAGGGAGAGAGAGAGAGACAGACAGAGAGACAGACCAAAATAAAACAAATAAAAAAAAAGAAAAACCAAGCCAGCCAGCCATCCAGACAGCCAGCCAGCCATCCAGGCATCCAGGCAGCCATCCAGGCATCCAGGCAGCCAGCCAGCCATCCAGCCACCCAGGCAGCCAGCCAGCCATCCAGTCAGCCATCCAGCCAGCCATCCAGGCAGCCAGCCATCCAGCCACCCAGGCAGCCAGCCAGCCATCCAGGCAGCCAGCCAGCCATCCAGGCAGCCACCCAGCCATCCAGGCAGCCAGCCAGCCAGCCAGCCATCCAGGCATCCAGGCAGCCAGCCATCCAGCCACACAGGCAGCCAGCCAGCCAGCCAGCCAGTCAGCAATCCAGGCAGCCATCCAGCCAGCCATCCAGGCAGCCATCCAGCCAGCCATCCAGGCATCCAGGCAGCCAGGCATCCAGGCAGCCAGCCATCCAGCCACCCAGGCAGCCAGCCAGCCATCCAGTCAGCCATCCAGCCAGCCATCCAGGCAGCCAGCCATCCAGCCACCCAGGCAGCCAGCCAGCCATCCAAGCAGCCAGCCAGCCAGCCAGCCATCCAGGCAGCCATCCAGCCAGCCATCCAGGCATCCAGGCAGCCAGCCATCCAGCCACCCAGGCAGCCAGCCAGCCAGTCAGCCATCCAGGCAGCCAGCCATCCAGGCAACCAGCCAGCCAGCCATCCAGGCATCCAGCCATCCAGCCGCCCAGGCAGCCAGCCAGCCAGCCATCCATCCAGCCAGCCAGCCAGCCATCCAGGCAGCCAGCCAGCCAGCCAGCTAGCCATCTAGCCAGCCAGCCAGTCATCCAGGCAGCCATCCAGCCAGCCATCCAAGCATCCAGGCAGCCAGCCAGCCAGCCACCCAGGCAGCCAGCCAGCCAGCCATCCAGGCAGCCATCCAGAAATCCAGCCAGCCAGCCAGCCATCCAGGCAGCCAGCCAGCCAGCCAGCCAGCCAGCAATCTAGCAAGCCAGCAATCCAAAAAAAAAAAATGCTGTCAGAGACAAAGGTAATGTAAACTACATAATCTAATAATCTACATACTGTGAACCGTCCATATGTGTTAGCAGTCTGTATCTATATGTATATGAAGATGTGCATAGGGCAAGGGACATACTGCAACTGTTAGTGAAGGCTGGACATGCATATGTAGTTGAAGTTTGCTATGTGCACACATCAATGTAGGTTGTAGTGTGTGGCATTGAAAACAGCATGCAGTGCAAGTATATGTCATGTGGTGGTGAACTTCTGTGGGACTGAGCCAGTGAGGCCTGCTACAGCTATATGGCTTGAGGACAGCATAATGCATTATGCACAACAGTGTGCAATATCATTACAGAATGGTATGTCTCACAACTGTTGCAGAAGTGGGCAGTCCATGTACCTACATGTGCATGTATATGTACAGCAATGGATGTTAAGAAGTGTGTGTGTGTGTGTGTGTGTGTGTGTATATATATATATATATATATATATATATATATATATATATATATATATATATATATATATATACATATATCTATATATCGATATACATGTATATATCTATATATCTACATATCTATATATATATATATATATATATATATATATATATATATATATATATATATACATAGACAAAGAGGTCTGTATAGATACATAGAGATATATGGATAGATAGAGAATATGTATATACATATAGATATAATAGACAAATACATATATAGATATAAATTTTGATACATAAATGTATACAGATAGATATGAATGTCTATAGATATGTATATATATATATATATATATATATATATATATATATATATATGGTTATCTATAGTGGTGTGTATATAAATATATATATACACATATATGTAGATATGTATATATATTTACACACACACACACACACATATATATATATATATATATATATATATATATATATATAGATATGTATATATTGATATATATATTTATATGCATATATATATATAGATATATATAAAGAGAGAGTGAGAGAGGGGGAAATGGGGGCAGATGTACTGCAACAGGTGTCTGGTGACCAAGGCATGGACAGAACACCAGTGTTGATACTGCAGTACCATACCCCATTCCAAAACATGTTACCCACTAACTACCACATAGGTGGTTGCCTGCCTACCACTGGAGGTGTCAGAAGGGAACATGGGACACAGGTGTACAATAGCCTCCCCTTTGATATCCACAGTGGCACACTAGTCTTGTAATCCCTGTACATGGTACGTGTCATCACAAAAGGTGTGTCAGCTAGGGAAATGTAAGTCAGTGTACCCCTGTACACCTCACAATGTCCTATGCAGTATGTACCTCCAATGAGAAGTACAGCAAATGGAAAGGCCACAGACATACCTAACAAAGACTGATAATGGCCACAAACACATTCCCTATGCAGACTGACTCACAAAACCACAGCTAGAGTGCCTTGCATACTGCCTACACAGAGGTTACCAGTGCTGGACATACAGAGTTATGTCACACCCATACCAGTTGGCCAACCACCATGGTAACACCTCACAATCCATCCAGCCTACATGACCTAGGACCCTAATCCCTGTCACCGCACTATACAGCACATGCTGGAGGTACAGGTTTCTGTACACAAATATGCCATACCCTGGACTAAACCACCCAGAATTAATAAACAAGGCTCCTCATTAGAAGATGTCATACATACCCCTGATGAATGTCATGGAGATAGGTAATATGCCCTGTGAGTCACCTGTGTGTAACCGTTTCACAGGAGCAAGTAAAATCACAGTACATGTGTACCAAAGGGCAGGGTAGCATATGGCTAGACTGCCCTAGGCCCAGGGCCAATAACATAGTACCTACCTATGACACAATGCACACACACATGTACTCAGTGCAATACCAGCTATGTGACATTGAATGAGTGTGACACTGACTGTGTGCAAAGTCTGTAAAGGTGTGATAGTTTAGCGTGAGTTTGTGTCTGTCATGGTAGTTGGTGTCCTTGGTGTGAGGCCAGAGAAAGATGTGTCAGTTATTGGGATGCAAACATAGTAGATTGGCATATGTTGTGGCCGTAGTTCCCTGTGTACGACTGTGGTGTCCCATCATAGGCAGAAGCAATTCATGAATGCTTAGTAAGTGGTGCTGCTGCTGAATCCAGCTCACATATGAACTGTTGTACTACCTGATGTTGTAGGCCTAAACACTACAGTATGGTGTATGTTCACATTCTGTGGTAACACTATTTGGTGTGTTACCTGTAGTCTGCACAGATTACATACCTCATGCATAGGTATCTATAAGTAGGGGCACACAGTACTATAAGGTACACAGTTAATGCTCATCTGTGTCATCATACATTTGTGTGCTGTATGTATGTGTAATGTGTGGGCGGCCACGGTGGTGCAGTGGTTAGCATTGCCGCCTCACAGCAAGAGGTTCTCCGGTTCGATCCTCGGCTGGGGTGCCTTCTGTGCGGAGTCTGCATGTTCTCCCTGTGGTCGCGTGGGTTTCCTCCGGGTGCTCCGGTTTCCTCCCACATCCCAAAGACATGCTGCAGGTGGATTGGACACTCTAAATTGGCCCTAGGTGTGCGTGTGAGTGTGCCTTCTGTGGAAGGTTGGGCGCCGGGCTGGCAACTCGACACCGTAAAACTTCACTGCCATTCAATGTGCGGACAAGGTGATCCGCTGTGGCGACCCCTAACCGGGAAAAGCCGAAAGAAGAAGAAGAAGATGTATGTGTAATGTGTGTGTAATGATGCCTGTACCATGGCTGCAATCACATGTGTGTTACAGGGTATGTGTCTGTACCTGGCAGCATGTATACTCTGTGACAGCAGTATGCTGGCTTTAGTAACAACTGTGCATGTATGTCAGGTAGGGGTATGGCATCAAAGACTAGGGTGGATTCCCATTGAAACTGTACATGTGTATAGCATTCATTGCATGGGACAACAATATTCTTCATCCATTAGCTTGATACATACCCCAGTGTGAGGTTGTGCATTGTATCCCAAACAGTGTGCCGAGTGCTGGTGTATACTAGTTTGTTGTATAGAGTGTGGCAGGCACTGTCAGACAGTTGTGGGCTGAGCACTGATATGTGGTATCAAACATGTATATCCCCTGATAGACAGACAGATGCTATATATGGCAGTGAAGTGATATCAGTACATTTGAATATTAAGTGTGCCACATGACTTGCTTACATATTTTTCTTTTCCTTCCTTCCAGGGTGATGGTACATCAGAGAAACCCACTGTATACAGCAGCAGAGGATCAGGAGATCCACCAGAGCCTGGTGCATAATTACTCTGTGCTGTTTTCCAGGACCGGCCAGAACCAGCATGAGAGGGCTGCTCTGTGGCAAGAACTTGTCCGTCGGGTAAATGACATAGGCATGCATAACTGGACATATGAACAGGTATGCCATCACTGCAGTGATTTAATTAGACATGTCTGGCAGCATGTGTCTGATATCCACAGACAACAGCTTGCCACAGGTGGTGGCGTACCTATCCACCCCCCTCATCAGTGTGGAGGAGCACCTCCTAAGTGTTGTGGCTCCAGGCCAACAACAAGAACATCCACAAACATGTGTCATCATGGAGGCTGGAGCCACCCAGCATGTTGAAATGGAGTGTGCAGGTAACATCCCATATCTGTAGTTGACTGTTCTCTGTACTGGTAGTCTATGCGTGTGTGAGATGTGTACTGTTTGTGTAGCTGTTAACCTGCCCATTGTTCTGCAAGATTGATATTCTGTGCATAATCTGTACACCTGTGAAAGCCACCTGTTGTACTACTGTACTTTATCATACTCACAGTATCAAAGGCACAGTTGTGGCCACTGGCAATCACTCTCATATGTTTGCAGGTCCCTCTGGAGTGACAGCAAGGCAGCCAATCCATGCTAGTGAGTGTGTAATAACAATACTATTGCTAATGACATGTGCATGTCATATGGAAGTGTAGTGTGTGCACATGTAACACACCTACACATAATGCATGCTGTGCATGTTTGCTGTGAGACTATGCATATCCCATTATTCTCAGTACCTGCCTCACTCACATGCAATACACAGAGCATGACACACATGTGTGGCAACACAGTACTGGACATTGTATAGGCACACCAGATACACATGTACACAACACACACATGTTTGGCATACACACTACACCTTAGTCTGCTACACTTCGAATTATGACATCTGCTGTATGGCCAGCCTTCAGCATCCCACTTACCTACGCAGCACACATAATATACCTGAGGGGTAGAGGCCTATCATGTCTTTGTGCAACAGTCTGGAACAAATAATACATTCATGTTAGGCAATGCTCACTACTGGCCACCTTACACACCCATGTAACAAGTGGTTGTGTAATTGTGGCTGTAGTCATGTTACTGCACTTCAGGTACAGCATGCTAGCTGCCTGTCTGGCACACATTATTATTGTTGACTGACCACAAGAAGCATGCTGATCATGGCTCACGTTACTACACCACATCCAGTTCCACTGACCACAAAAGTACACATAGCTGTTATTGTGTAGCACCATCATGTGGTGAGTGTGTGTGTGTGTGTGTGTGTGTGTGTGTGTGTGTGTGTGTGTGTGTGTGTGTGCAAATCTATGCACCCACAGCTTGTAACACTTGCACAACATTGTTATGTCCTTGTACACATTGTGTCTCAGGGTGGAGACAATCACTGAACAACTACACACAAGCATCAAGTACACATATACTGTTATTAACAAGGGCTGTCTACACTTGCACTGCATGTTCCTGTGCAACACATAACCTGCATGCTGACACGTGTGCAGTGATGTTTTTCCTTGTGAAACGGTCACCCACCCTAAAACAGTACTGTGTATGTGTTGGATTGCAGGTGTGTCTGTGTTTGTATCTGCTGTACTGAGGAGTGTGCCTGTGTGCTTGTGTGCCTGTGTGCATGTGCACCTGTGTGCATGTGCGCCTGTGTGCATGTGCACCTGTGTGCATGTGCGCCTGTGTGCTAATATCGTATACACATTTGTAAACTGTGTTTCCTATCTTCCTCTCACAGGTTCTAATGTTGCTGTGGTGGAGTGCAGCAGGAAACCTGAAGCCACTGCTGGGGATAGTGCTAATGATGATACATGTGTAATGGCACAGGGAGGAGTGACAGGGTCTGTTGTTGGTCATCCAATTGACAGTACACAGCAGTCAACCTCATCAATGCGCACAGTCATCCTGCCGAAACATCCATTGTCACCAATGTCCTTAGCTGAGGGACATCAAACAGTGGGCATTGACCAGGGTAGTGCTGTATCATTGGCACATGCATCCCCTCACAGCAGCCATGGCCAGATTCCTGACATGGTACCACACAGGCAGATGTCCAGGGGTTCTTGTGGGAGCATCCATGGTCGTACTGCCCCTGTCAGACGTGCCCACAGAGGTCTATCAAACTCAGCTATGTTCCGGGCTGTAATGCAGGCACAGGCACGTATGGAATGGTACACCAGACAGGGTCTGAGGGAGCTTAGAGCACATTGCACCGCTATGAATGACACTATGCGTGACGTTGCGTCTGCCATCCATAACATCGGCGAGGTCATTGATAGACATTGCAGGGACACATTAGATCTGTTCCACAACTACATGTCCAGGAGCCAGGACAGTGCAGGATGGTTGAGGCGTCGACATGGACGTTTGCCAGCAACATTATCAGCTGCCAGTCATCGCGGATGACAACAAACCCACAGCCACTTTCATAGTGCCAATACCAGCCCCAGCAATGCTGTGTCTGTGCTGTCATTAGACCGTCCTAGAAGACCACGTGCACGTGGCTCTGGACAGTCCCAGCAGGGACATGTGTCCAGTCAACAACCCACTGCTTCTGATGACAGTACCCAGTCTGGCTTAGTACCTGATACTGTCCGTAGCACCCCTGCCAGGCACAGGTATCGTGTCCATGGCCAGAGACAGTGACCTGTATGACCTGGCAGGTACACTCTGTGGCTGTCCACAAACGCCCGTATATGGCAGCCACATGGTGGAACTGTGTGCATGCATACACACACACATAATGCTAACACCTAGGACTAACACATACACACACACATCACAGCAACGTTGCCCCATCTTGTACTGCTGTCCCTCACTAACACACACACACATACATGTCGATTGGATGTGTCAATGGCAGACTCTGGCAAACCAAGTACACACCCTGTGCATATGATGAAACTGTGCCACCTCCTGCCATCTGTAACATTGATGTTGGAACAGGATAGCATGGTACTGATGCACAGGGTGACTACATAGCACTGTAGTAATATTATCATGTTGTTAACAGTACAGTGTAATGATAGTGTTGTGGGTAGATTTGAGCATGCATGATGCATTAACTATGTTTGTCATTGCAGTTTTGTATACACCAGTGTTAATTCCCAAAGTGTACTGTCTGCACATGTGCCACATGGCTGTTGTGTGTACCTGTGCCTGCATGTGTTGGGGTGTAGACAGTACATGTGTGATGTTTGCATCACCGATTTGCAGGTGTACATTTGTGAAGATGGTCAGCATGGAACATGACATGGTTTGACAGTATGCTGTGGGTGATACGGTTTCCACATGTCAATGGTCTGCATTCTGGTAGTATACCCAGCTTACATAGCCTGACATTCAGTGGTCATTACATGGTGTCTCCTCAACTGATACACAGACGTAGGAACCTGGTGTCAGTGATAACCCTGCAGTACTACACTATACCAGTAGCCATTGTTACTGAGCCCCACACATCCCTGGGAACAATACCCTTTGGCATATAGCAGCCTCATGTACATGCCAACACACTATGGATATGTCCATCCATGACTGCAAATACATACAGTGGCCTACAATGCATTCTACACATGACACACCTAACCACCACAAGGGTATCATATGGACAGATACCTGTTGTCCAAGCCATGGTATATTGCTGTAATGCTACTGTGGCATTGTCATCGGCATGTAGTTAACATAGTATTCCAACAGTACCATGTAGGTGGTAGCACCCATCATGTCGAACGGGTAATGGTGTGTACATGTGGACAGGTGCTATCTTGTCTATCCTGTGATATTCACTTTTCCAAAGGTATTCTGCAGTCCCTCTGTGTATCACCTAAGCAAGAAGGTGTCTGTATGCATATTGGCAACAGTTGTCATACACCTACACTGGAAGGCCATCACTCACAGACTTTGCTGTGTTGTAACATGTCTGACATATACTGCAGACATGAACCGTCACCCACATTAATCTATCAAAGCTTTCATGGGTATGTGTCACATAACTGGCCTAGGACACAGATCACTGCAGTAGCTTGCATTGTCACCAACATACATGTATGGCCTAAGGTCTGGTAAGCTGCGGCACATGGCGGCAAAGGTAACAACTGTATTCATATGGGGCAGGCTTCACACATAGGAACTATTATAGGTCACAGGTACATATCTGTATGTGGCAAACACATACCTGATGTGTGCATGGCAATTACTGTTATAATAATATGTCATAAAATAATGAAAGCAAAACACACAACACATTCACAAACTGTGTGACAAACGCACACATGGCATTTGTAGGATTCAAGCTCCTACCTAACTAGGTTATGGCACTTGAGAGAGATGCATTAGCACAGCACGCTATTCGCATTACTGGATGATTTCCCTTCTCCTGCTATATTTATAGGGTGCTGACATCATCAGTGTTTCCAAAGAAGAATGTACATCTTTTAGTGTGTTATCCCAGTCTTCAAAATGGCCATTCCTTTCACAAAGAATTGCAGACATACACCCCTGCCCCACCCCCCAGCTAACAATGACATAGAAGTGATACCCAGGGTAAACCTACAATCTCCCATCCACTCATCAGGATTCCTCTTGAAGAGAGTCAATGAGGGACTCTGGCTAACCTGAGCCTCTGGGTTATGGATCTGTCACTCCAGCATGTCCTATTTATTTCAGTCCTGAGGTTCAGGTCTCTTGAGCACATAGCTTGATGGGATTCTGATTTTCCAAGGTGCAGCATGTCCATTGATTCCAGGTTGGACATGGCTTTATAAATCTGGCACAGATCACCTCTGGGCAGGCAGTATGCCACTGAGTGGAGCTGCAGTTTCTTTAACCGGCCAGTGACTGGCATGTGTTCGAGCCCTTTGATCCTCCTGGTGAGGTACTTTTGTGGTCTTTCCAGCTGCTGCAGGTGTCTGAAAAGGTACATCCCACAAGGGGCATTGTACTCAATTATGGGCCTGATGAGGAATGAGTTAAGAGGCATAATGACCTCCACTGATGTAGATGTGATTACCTTCATGATTAGGTGGGCTATATGAAATGTTTCTCTGAACACTTTGGCCACATGGTTGTGAGATTGCTATCGACTTGGGTCCCCAGGTCCCTTATCACTTCTTCCATACTTAATGGGCTACCACATATGTAGTAATTTGTGGGCACTTCGTTTTTGACAATGGGGAGGAATATACACTGTTTTGTGTTTAGCTTGAGGACATGGCTCTGGCACCAGTTGTCTGTTTCTATGAGGCCCTTTTGTAGGATGCTTGTGTCAGCTGGAGGGTCGATTATGGCACCCAGTTTGCAGTCATCTACGACCTTGTTCACCAACAGTCCTTCTGTGTTGGCCTGTACCTCTGAGAAATATATACCAAACAAGGGAGGTCCCAGGACTGAGCCTTGTGGGATGCCACTTGTAGATGGTTTGTGGTCTGACATGGCTCCAGCATTTCAGACCATGTGGGTTCTGTCCTTGAGCCAGTTTGCAACCCATCTAGTGACATAGGGGTTTCTATTGAAGCTGGTGATCTTATCTATGATGACCAAGTGGGGTACTGTATGGAAGGCTTTTGCAAGGTCCAGGTGGGCTGTGTGGACCACCATCCCCTCGTCAATGGCCTTGGTGGCTGTTTCAAATGACTCAATCAGGTTTAAGAGGCAGGTTCTGCCCTTAACAAAGCCAAAATGAGTGGGATCCTGTGTCTGTGTGTCCCCAATATGTTTATTTCTGAGGTCCATGATGATCCTTTCCATAGCTTTGCAGACCAACCTAGTCAGGCTTCTGGAGCGATTGTTTGCAGTATCCATTGAGGCACCACCTTTGTGGATAGGGTCCACTGTTGCTGTACACTGCTCTTTGGGTACATATCGTGTGTTAAGGCCGACATTGAACAGTGGTTTTATGTGTGTGTTCAATTCTTCTTGGGGTTCATGTTGGACACAGCCCAGGACACCGTCTGGTCCCATTGATGCTGTGTGTTTTGCTTTGGAGAGGCTGGCTGTTACCTGAGCATCTGCAATGTCAGGGGGCCAGCACTCTACTGGGATAGATATTTACCCTTTTGGTGGGGAGGGGGGGAGAAGTTTGCACTGAACCTGTCAGCTTGGATGTTGGCAATGTCTGTGGGTTTGTTGTATTGTTTGTCATTTTGGACTAATTCTGAACATACCTGGGGATTCCCACACAGGTTCCTACAATAAGTAAAGAATGCCTTGTGATTATCCTTGGTGTCCTGTACGATTTTTATCTCACAGATGGCCTTAGACAATTTTATGTGTGGACGTTGTTTTTCAATAATACTGGTCAGAGATGGCTTCCCTTTTTGTGATTTGGATCTATCATATAGTAGCTTCCTCCTTGTATTGTATGGTTTGTGTATGGCTGGGGTCCACCAAACAGGATGCCTGCCTTTGGAGGACTGGGTCTTGGTTTTATTTGGGATTGCATGATCCATGCATTCGTGACGGTGTTCATAGAATGCGTTTATAAAGGGTTATGAGGTCTGGGCCGTATTTTCCACAGACACAGGGGCTGTGAAGGATTCCACCTCAGTTTTGAGGTGTGTGACATATGCTTTAGTGAACATTTTTCACTGTGGTTTTCTGGCCATGGGCTGGGTAGGGATGTGAATATCCAGTGAGATTACTATCTGGTGAGAATCCCCATGTTGGTGATGATCAGGTCCAGTATGTTTTCCCCTCTTGTGGGAGTGGTAGCAAGTTGTTCCATAGCATTTTGGTTTATAAATTCTGGGAACCTTTGGCCTAGGGTGTTGGAGCTAGGGTAATGCTCCCAGTGTATGTTTGGGTAGTTGAAGCCGCCCAATATAATGGTGTTTGGGGAGATCTTCATATTTTCATGTGTTCTCCAGTCGGCCAAGTGTGCTTCCTGGGTTTAGGAGGGTGGTCTGTAGCAGGCTATGAACTGAAAGGCAGTTTTACCCACTGTTGGTTACACATGGGTAGTCTCTGATGCTTCATGCTGTGCCACCAACCTGGGGGTGTGGGTATCTTTGAAAATATTGATACTCACCCTCCTTTTGTAGTTTGTTCCATGTTTTGCAGCTGTAAAGCATGGTATGAGGTGTACCTGTGAATGCTAGGGTGCTCTTGGGAGCCTTCAACCAGGTTTCTGTTATTGTACAGATATCAACATTCTCCATGCTGAGGAGTGTTTGGAGTGCATGCATCTTGCAGTTTAGACTTCTGGCATTGAGTAGCATTGCTTATACTTTCTTATCCCTTGTGATACCTATGGAGGTGGGTTTGTGTTTTGAGCCTTACCTAGAAAAGGCATTATGGGGGTGACAAGTGACTTTGGCAATATCCAATAGGCCACAGGCGATAGGTGAAATTCATCCCTAGCAAAGCATCATGTCTTGTCGAGCATCTCATCCCAGGCTGACAGGCATTGAATCCCCTTTCACTGACACCAATACTTAAGTCAATTGTTGTAATTGATCATCTTGTCTTCATATTGTGGCCTCATGTTTGGTGAGGGTAGGATGCTACTGAAGGTCATCAAGTTTGTATATACAACATGGTGGTAAATGCTGTTTAGCACTACCTTACATTGCTTAACACATGGCAATCATGCCTCAGGTGCTGCTGCAGGGCTGCCTATGTCGGATGCGCATACTGCACTCCCTATACATGTTTGGCAACAGGTAGTGTCAAGTTAGGCATCCCTTTTACTATATGTGCGAGTCAGAGAGAGGTATCATTTCCAGGGTTCCTACTGAGCCAGTGTCTGTGCTATGCGTTGCCTCTTTGCCAAGGCCAAGGCATGCTGGGCATGCCTCCGTCTGCCTACTGGGGCAGGCTCAGGTTGTTCGTCCTCAGAGTCACGCTCTGCCTGTGATGGCCTTGGCACTGGTGGGGGGCTGTTTGTCCCAGGCCTATGCTGGTCTTGTTGCAACTGTTTTTGCAGGATCATATTATGTAGCACATACCATGACAATTTGGGTACATGTAGTTGGTGAGTATTGCAAGGCTCCACCAGATGTGTCCAGGCACCGGAACCGTGACTTGAGCAACCCAAACACACGCTCGATTACATTTCGTGTTTGTGCGTGTGCCTCACTATGGCATTCTTGTTCAGGTGTGTGTGCATTTCTGATGGGTGTCATCAGCCATGGCTCCAGTGCATAGCCAGCATCCCCCACTAAGTGACCATGTGGGATGTCCCCATTGGCAAATGTCTGGTACAGCTGCGTCAGATGCCAGATATGGGAATCATGGTAGCTTCCAGGGCAGCCAGCACACACATTCATTATTATGCCCTGGGCATCACACATGACCTGGCAGTTGATGGAGGGGAAGCCCTTGCGGTTAATGTAGGCCCTACCCCGCTCACTGGCTGGTGCTTTGATGCGTATATGCGTGCAGTCTATTGCACCCACTACCTCAGGGTATTCTGCTATTTGCTGGAAGAGATGCATATTGCTGGCCAATACCTCACGGGAATTGGGGAAATATACATGATCACCGACATGTGCTGACATGGCATCCAGGAACTGGTGCAGTACCCTGGATGCTGATGCCTGTGATATCCCCATCATATCACCAGTTGGTCTCTGAAAGGTACCTGTTGCTAGTATTCTTAGGCCAACACATACCTTGGTTTCCACTGGGATGGGTCCCCCTCTGTTGGTTCTGTGTGTGCAGCGTGGCCTGCACAGCTCCACAATTTGCTGCAGGAGGTCTCTGTCCACTCTATAGCGCTCCACTATCTCCAGCTCATGTAACCCCTGGTAGGTGACCCTGGGCCTGTACACTCTTCTCCGTCTCCTCACTGTGAGTTGTCCGGTAGCATTTGCATTGTCACCACCCTCAGCATGTTGCATATGTCGTCTTATAACAGCAATGGCAGCCCCAAGCATTTTTTGTCTGAGTGAAGCTTTTTCAGTTTTCACTTCTAGTAGCATACTCCAGTGTTTCAGTGTCTCTTGTGAGAAACAAACTGCACTGTTGTTTGCAGAGTTGTAAGTGCTGGGCTGGGCTAGGCTACTGCTCTGCCTGTGTTATTGCCTGATTTGGATTGTTTTCACCTGCTAGCTATACTAGTATCACCTGGTAGCTTCCTGCTATTTGTTGTGCTTCCTTTTTCCTTTCCGTTTCCTCAGGGGGAGCGACGTGCATACAAGCGCAAACATGCTCACAGCAGCTCACACACGCGCATACATGCTTAGACAGACTAAAACTTGATTATTCGGGCTAAAACGCGTGCACACCAGCACAAACAAGTTTACAGGTCTTCCAACAGCCTTATACATGCTTACTCCGGCTTAAACACGTGCACTCACGCTTCCACGCACGCACTCTGTCTTACTCAAGTTTACAGGCACGCACACGGGCGCATACCCACTCAGCAAGAAACTTTGGTGTTATCCACAGTATACACCTTCCATTTCTTGGCTTTCCCTGGCCTACCTGTTGACACACCTCTTTCCATGATGTCTAACTGACACCTAACAGATGCCACTGTCCTCCAATGAGCTGCACTACTTTCATACATACCCCCTTGTGATGTCACCTATCTCCTACTCTGTTCCTCCCCATATCCTACTCCTACACTCCACTGACTGTGTTCATTTGCTATGTAAAAGTGCGATTCACTATCCTAACACTCATTTACATAGGATTGCCTACTAATGCTTGGTTACATGTCTTAGACTGGGCTTCTGCCCTTAGCAACCCCTACTCGGTGGCCATGTTGTCTTCAGCCTGCTATTCCATTACATTGAAATTTGACAATTTTCATAAATTCCATGTTTGTGGCTTTTATTGCCTTATTTTATGATTTTTATAGCGCACCCCATTTGCGCGGTGCTGCGCTACGCTTAAACATCGGAAATCGGTGAAAAAAAAATATTTTTATTTTAATTTTGCATCAGGGAAACTTTCCAATGGCCGTATATTTGGCCATTGGCATGCTTCCTCAACCATATGCAATCTTTATTTGGAGCTGACAAGGCTCCATTGTGCTATTTGCAGAACGGTACTCAGTTTTCAACTGAGTACATTTCTGCAGCTAACACGTCTCCTACTCGGACAGGTTTCTGCTTCCTGGATCACAAATTTACCTCATTTGCATGCCTTTCGGCTGCAAGTGAGGTAATTTGCATATCACAGCCCTCTTCGTGTAGGAGACGTGTTAGGAGCTCTCTTACACACCCCTACAGGCTGTTCGTGGATCACTCGTCGGACATGATGGCTGCATGGAGTCTTACTTTACTCGTAGAATCCGTGCAAGCCATCGTGAATCCGGCCCTATATCTTTGAACCAGCTCAGACCAGTCTCTTGTTGAATTACTGTAAAGAGACTTTGTACATCACAAGTCACCAGCTTCGAGTAATCTGGAATAACAACAGATTGTAACTTGTTCAACAGGTTCCAAGAGTCCTTTACGATATGTGGAAACCTGTCTAATAAATGCTTAAGTTTCCTATCCACAAACTTAGATAGAGGTTCAGTCACCGATCCCCTTGCAGCAACAACTGGATGCAAGGGTCATTTACATTGTCATTTATTTAAATCTTTACCAATATTCACATATAAGAATAAGCAAAATGTCAAAGTGGTTTTGGAAAAAACTCGCATGAGTTTCAGTGTTCCCACAACTAGGAAGTGCCAACAGTGTGCCTATTGCTCTTATATTAATGTAAACAAGTAGGGTGCAGTTTTGAACAACATTACTTTACTGGATGCAGTAACAAATTTGAATTGTAGATCTCAGAAAATTATTTACCATGCTACATGTTGCACATGTTGTGCGTTTTATGTTGGTAAGACTAATAATAGCCTGAAGCAAAAAATCGACCAGCATCCATACAGTATAAGGAAAACAGACAACAAAAGTGCACTAGCAAGGCACTCTATGTGCTGTGCAAAATTTAACAAGTTTGTTTTCTTGATTCTTGAGCAAATTAAGGTAACACCATTATCGGGTGATTGGGAGAACCAACTGCTTCATAAAAAAATGTTGTGGCAGATGAGACTAGATGCAGCCAACCCCCCGAGGTTGAATGAACACATTTCTATTTCTAGTGATCTGAAAAGAAGAGCTTTAACCCTTTAGCATTTTGTGGGCTTATAACACCTGGTTTGTTTGCATGAAAAACCTAAGATACTGTAGCTTTTACTCAGTTAATTCTGGTGTGTTTAATTAATGACTAACCATCATTGATGGTTTTGAATGAGTGCGTCATTTTACTTGTATTTTTAGCCTTGGAGTTTAAACATTCTTTTGGTTCTGATGATGTCTGAACTATCAGACAAAAGTGCTTAACCGAGTGGATTTTTGTTACTGAAGATTAAAACTGTGGTTTGCTTTACTGACTAGCTTTGTTGGAATTATTTTTTGTCTTTGTTTCGTAGCCTGGACGCCAGTGGATTTATTTTGGTTTTAATTTGTTTATAAGTTGCACAACATAGAATGATTTCCTCACTACTATAGACACATGATGGTCAAAGGCTAGATTACTATCTATGCATGTCCCTAAGTCCCTGACTATTGGGTCAACCCTAAGGGGTGTGTTATCAATATGATAGTTACCAGGGGTGGATGACTTCCCAAAAGATACTATTATGCATTTTTTTCATTTAGTTTTAGTCCATGGCTCTGACACCAGTTGTTTGTCTATGTCAGCCCCTGTTGGAGAACATTTGTGTCAGTGTGGGATTCAATGATAGCTCCCAACTTGCAATCATCCGGAAACTTAGTCAGACAGACAACATTGGCCCTGACTTCATAGAAGTAAATGCCAGAAAGGAGCAGTCAAAGGACTGATCCCTCAGGGACTCCACTTGTGATTGGCCTCTTTGTAGAGGTGGAATCCCCAATTCTGACTTCCTGGGTCCTGTCTGTGAGCCAGTCAGCTATCCACCGGGTGACATATGAATTTGTACCTAATCTCTTGAGTTTGTCAACAATGGTAGAGTGGGGGTATTGTGTCAAATGCCTTGGCCAGGTCAAGGTAGGCAGTGTGAACCATTCTGCCCTCATCCATTGCTTTGGTGACCTTCTCAAAAAAGTCCACCAGGTTGAGTAGGCATGATCTGTCCTTGATGAAACCAAACTGCACTGGGTCCAGTGTCAAGAGGTTTACTATATTACTATTGATCATTTCCATGACAATTATTTCCATGGCTTTACGTATAAAACTAGTGAGATTTATGGGGCTGCAGTTTCCAGGGTCTGTAGATGCCCCACCTTTGTGCAGAGGGATGACTGTTGCTGTTCTCCATTCATGAGGCACAAAGCCTCTTTGGAGGCTATAGCTAAATAGCAATTCTAGTGGCCCTGATAGGTCATGTTTCCTGCTATTTAGAAAGCATCCTGGGATATTGTCTGGGCCCATTGATGCAGTGCTCTTGGCCTTAGAGAGAACATTAAGGACCTGTGATAGCAGAGGGAGTTATATTTGATGGTATTCCTTGAGGGAAGGTTGAGGGGGGAGAGAGGAGTATGGTTGGAGCTAAATTTATCTGTCAGTAGGTTTGCTATATCTTCTGGCACAGTATAGGTGGCTCCGTTTACAATGAGCTCTGCACACAATTGTTTACTGCCTTTGAGGTCATGGACATAGTTAAAGAATGCCTTGTGGTTGTCCTTGGCTTGGGAGGCCAAATCCACCTCAAATGTGGCTTTGGTGGACTTTACTTGTCCTCTGGGATGTTTGCTTAGTTTGATGAGAGTGCTTTGATCCTGCTGGGTGCTGCACCTCCTAATTTTTGCCATGATTTTCTTCCTTCAGTTATACATCCTATTGATTTTGTGATTCCACCAGGGTGGTTTGTTTTTTGAGTTAGTTCTCCTTCCTGGTGGGTACAGCTGCCTCATTGCAGCTATTAACATGCTTGTACAGGGTTTCATTAAACAGTTCTGCATAGGCAACAGTGTTCTCAGGGGTTATTGTGGCTTGAAATTCTGCCAGGTTATCACTTAATTGCAGGGGGTTACCCTTAAAGTAGTTCCTGAATATTACAGGTTTAGCTGGGGTCCAGGTTTTATTTTTACTTCAGAGGAGACCATTCTGTGGTTTGACCTTACTAGGAAAGACATTACAGTAGGGGGTGTTCCGCACTATCTCACATTAGAGAGGACCAGATCCAGTATGGCTGCACCTCTGGTTGATGTACTGATGATCTGGTTCAGGGAGTTTGTGTTTACAAAATCAAGGAATCTCTGTGCCTGTACATCTGGTGTCGTATAAGATTCCCAGTTAATAGTGGGGTAATTAAAGTCACCTATGATTATGGTATTCAGTTGGGTGGTTAGTGTTTCTAAAAAGTTTAAATACACGGTATGGGTTTCCTGGATCACAGAGGGGGACCTATAGTTGGCAAGGAAGTGATACTGGGTTTTGCCTATGGTGATTTGAACATGGAGCAGCTCAAGTGCATTGTCCTGTTTGACCAACCTTGAGGTATATTTATTTTTGATGTAAATAGAGACACCGCCACCTTTACTCACTGTCTGTGTAGCAGCTGGTCTAAATGTGTGAAAGGCATTATAACTTTGCACTGTTGGTGTGCTCTCCATGGCTTTAAACCATGTCTCAGTGACCACACAGGCATCTGCATTCTCTAGGGTGAAGAGAGCTTCTAGGGAGTGGAGTTTTTTATTTAGACTCCTAGCACTGAGCAGTAATACCTTTAGATTTTCTTGGTTTTGGTTTGCTATGCCAGAAATACTTTCAGTTTGGCATTGCCTAAAAAAGGCACTATGGGGGAAGACAATGTTTTAGCTAATATTTGAAAGCCTAGAGGGGAGAGGTGCATACCATCCCTGGCAAAGCAGCATGGTCTGCTGACCATCTCCTTTCAAACTGACAAATATTGCAACCACTTAGAATGCCACCAGAAACTAAGCCAATTATTAAAGTCAATCATCTTTTGTTCGTGTTGTGGAATCATCCTTGGAGAAGGTAAAATGCTACTTAATGTGATGCTCATACCAGCGTGAGACACACATTCCAAGAGCTCTGTGATGTCTCTCTTCATATAGTCTAGAAAGGTATATCCCATGTCATTTACTCCCACATGGTCTATGACTGAGTCATTTTGGTACTTGTAGTCCAATGACCTGAGTGTGCGCATAATGTAGTGGATCCTAGCTCCTGATAAGCAATTGACCATAACATTCTCCTTATTCGGCCTGGAGAGAGGGACATCAGTGTGTCTCATGATGGAATCTTAACTGACCAGAATGTTGGATTGTGTGGTGGCTTGCCTTATGGGCTTAGAAGTAGAGGCTCCAAGAGATGTGGCTGTATGTGTTGATGTGGGTGCTGTTTTGAAAGAGTGCATTTGGGGCTGCTGAGGGTATTTGTTATGTGTACTTCATCTAGGACATCTTTGTGGTTAAGGAAGGTTACATTTAAGTGCCTCAGCATAGGTGGGTCTATATATCTGCTTTGAATTGTGTGTTATGGGTGCAGTGTATGCATTACTGACAACCTTATTGACATTAGGAGTACTTTTATGTGAGAGCTTTGCCTCCAGTGAAATTGTGTAAATACATCTCTGACATACCATATCAGTTTGTTTGAGAATTAATTGGTTGTCAGTAAACATGAGGTCATTTCTACATTGCCTCAGGATGCCCGTATCCACCAAGCTGGTAAGGGAGATAGTGGGAAACTTCATATCCATGACAACAGACCCTTTTTTATTGATTAGATGGCTGGAGTGAAAATATAAAGCAATGTCAGGAATATTTGGTTTGCAACTCTGGGGACAGTGCTTGTCACTGCAAACTAGTAGTCCTGTGTGCATCTAGGTAATGGAAAAATTTCAGTCATGTTTTTACAGGAAAAATGTCACTCAAGGTGTCTGAGTCTGTACAGGGCACGACCAAACACTTGAGGGGAAACTAATACATAGACCCTGAAAATTTAAGCATGAAATATTTAGGGAGATATTCTGAAGTTAGAAACAAATCAAGCAGTACTTACTGAAAACAAAGAATTAGCTTGTCAAGAATGATGAAAAGAGGGGAGTCACATGAATGGCTACTGCTTGGCTACTATTAGTACTGGTCTCACTGCAGTTCTCTGCTGGGATACCATGCTATTTGCTTCTTTTCTCACCAGAAGCACAAAAAATGTTAGCACCAATCCCAAGATGAGAAGCAGGCCACAGCCTGTTTGGTGATCCACAGTATTGTCCCAGATGATGCAAGCATCTGTTGGCTTGTTGTAGCCTTTTCCTGGTAGATGAACAGAATAGCATAAGTGTAGTAACCCCTGCGAGTATGGCAGCTGCAGGGTCCCACAAAACCAAAATCCAAGCAGAAAAAAACAGGACCAGGAAACAAGGCACTACTAATATTTAATATATAGGTTCTGGATGACGGTTTAGTACAGAGCCTTCATCAGTGTTGATGAAGGCTCTGTACTAAATCAGCCAAAACCGGTCTGTTATAAGAACCTATATATTTTTATTAAAGTATTTACTATTAGGTGCCTTGTTTGCTGGTCCTGTTTTTTTTCTGTTTAGATGACCAGAATAGCAACCAGAACAATCAGGAACTTTAAGCGCAGACACTCACTATCCAAGCAGAAACAGTCAGCAATCATTGCACTCTGCTCCTTCTCTCATCAGGAGCAGATTATGAGCACAAATTCCAAGCTGTCACATGTGAAGCAGTTATTAGGCTTTCTGGTGCTCAGCAGTCTCCAGTAAAAAATGTCCCTGCACTTCTTTTCTCACCATGAGTAAACAGAAGCATTAATCACAAAATAACTACTGAGAGGCATGATGTGGGCTGTCCAATAATTGGTGGTCTTGCCAGGGCCAGCCTTAGCTGAAATGGCACCCTAGGCGAAGTAGTACTCCAGCGCCCCTTAAGCCCCACCCACACCAGTGCCCCTTAAGCCCCACCCACACCCTACTCCTGAACCACCTCTATAAGCTACAGCCACATGAAGGTCACTTCCCAAGAAAGCCACTCCAGTCATTTCCTTCAATTATTTAAATGCACAGGAAGAAAAGATACTTTGTAATATAGTTAAACTGCAAGTGAAGTGGATTTTTTTTTAATAAGCCTGCTTTATCTGTTGCTCCTTCACACATTTTACTGTAAAAGTAGTGTTTTTCCGGGATTTAAAGAGGCCATGTAAGCTACTCTCATACTCTATTACCCTGCCTAGGGTCCCATTTGACTATGACTTTCTCTGCCAATTGATTGGGGCCTCCCGAGCAGCCCCCCTTCCCAGCCATACCAGTGTTTCGTTACTTGGCTATTTCTCTCTCGTTACTATAAACAATGTTCAAACCTCAGTGTGTATACAATTAGTATTTTCTGCCATTGAAACGGAATTAAAACCTACATTCAAATGAAATGCATCTGGAAAGTGGAGAATTAAGTTTACCTTTGGGCTATTTTCAAATTACAAGTTCCTTGAACACATTTTTTATGGCCATGCATTCATGTACATGTTATTTGATTCACCTTCCAGATTGTAATAAATTATATTCCTTGTATAATACAGTACCATTTGCTAGTATGTATTAAATTTGTAATTTTGAACAGTTTTCCAGCAAACAGTGAAAAAATGCATGGCCCAATAATGATAAAACTGCCCATTTCAGAACATTTTAACCATAAAAGGCCACTCAAAGGTGTCATTACAATCCACCAGTATCAATCAGTATGGAAGGACAACCACAGTGGTGCAGCAGTTAGCATTGTCGCCTCACAGCAAGAGGTTCTCCAGTTTGATCCTCGGCTCAGCTGGGGTACCTTCTGTGCGGAGTCTGCATGTCCTCCCTGTGGTCATGTGGGTTTCCTCCAGGTGCTCCGCTTTCCTTCCACATCCCAAAGACATGCTGTAAGTGGATTGGACATGCTAAATTGACCCTAGGTCTGAGTGTGCATGCCTTCCATGGTAGGTTGGGTGCCGGGCTGGCAACTCGACACCATAAAACTTTACTACCAATCGTAAGCATACAGGTGATCTGCTGTGGTGATCCCTAACTGTGAAAAGGCGAGAGAGTATCAATCAATAAGCACAATCTCTGCAGAAGTAAAATTCATCCAAATACTTCTACATTAAAGAGATCTGCATATCCACAGAACAAACAGTACTACTCTAAACACTTAAACCTTGCCTGTGATATAAATAGGGCTTGCTGGAGAGATAGGTATGTATACCAGAGAACACCCTGTCTATGGAACAGGCTCCCCATCCATGTAAAGCAGAGTTCCTCCCTAACGCAATCCAAGTACAACTTGGATAATTGGATGGGAAACTGGAAATTCATATCTGGTTTGGCATCTATGTCTCTGATGCAAACAGGTAACCGGTAAATGGTTCATCTCCCAGGATCATGCTTACACTTATCAAGTGTATCAGAAGTCAGAGATTTGGGATTCATGGCTAGGCTTAAAAAGGCCCTTTTGGTCAATAGCCTAGTAAACACCTATGAACCTATATGAACTCTCAATTCTTCTCCAGAAACAAACACATTTGATAAGTTACAAAACATGCCTAAACCTTGTGTGGAATCCTTGTAAGCTCTAAGATCTAGAAAGGTTGTTATAAAAGCTGAATTTGTAGAATGTCCTTTATGAAAGACAATACCAACTGGTCATTAACTTGTTCCTCACCAAACAGTTCCTAAGTCAATTAATTGTAATTTCTAAAATGTTATAGAGAAGGAGATACTAGAGCAGAATCCAAAGAAACTGCAGTAAGTGTTGACAGACCTCTTAAATATGTCCCCATTCACCACCCCCCATGAATCAATTACTATTTGCAAATAGGCAAAGGCCTTTACTCTAAACAATGCATCACAAATATCCAAAGAAACTGCAGTAAGTGTTGACAGACCTCTTAAATCTGTCCCCATTCAACACTGAGATTACGATTTGTTCACATACACTTCCTCTCCCTGCTATGTAAATCAGGTATGCTTATAAAAGGTAAAGCAACATTAAAAGCAATTACATTAAAAATTAGTCTTGGTTATCTAATGGAGGAATCAGGATGGGAATTTAGTACCAGTTTATTCAGGAATCACAAGTAACAGAATGCATCTCAATAACAGAAGGCAACACAAGCAAAAGCTACATTTGCCATATCTTAAGTAATGACCTTATCTCAGTATTTCAAAGTATAGGTGCTTCATTGCTCATACAAAAATTTGCTGGCCATCTGTAATGCACCTTGTGTGTCCTGCTTTAACTAAACTGTGTACTGAGGGTGGAACAAAACTTAGGGAACCCTATAATATTATATTAATAATAGCATGGTTAGAGCAGCAGACTGTACCCACACAAAATGGACAGCAGTAAGGAAATGATAGCCTAATCAGTGCTGATCTGGGAATGGGCAAGGTGACTCAGACAGTAGGCTTGTAATAATGAAAGTGCTCTAGCTGTGTATGGCATACATTGAAAGAATCCATTCGGTGATTTACCAAACTGACAATGTATTTACCAGTCAGCACATAATAGTAATTCTGATCAAAACAGACCTAAACATTCACTTCAGCTGTTTTAGAACCTGGTCACAAACACAACTAACCACCGAAATAATGAGTCTGTATACAGATGATAAAATTAAGCACACTAACAATATATAGCGTGTTTACGACATAAGACTAAAACTTGAAATTTTACATAATAGTAATTCTGATCAAAACAGACCTAAACATTCACTTCAGCTGTTTTAGAACCTGGTCGCAAACACAACTAATCACCGAAATAATGAGTCTGTATACAGATGATGAAATTAAGCACACTAACAATATATAGCGTGTTTTACATAAGACTAATAAACTAAAACTTGAAATTTTACATAATAGTAATTCTGATCAAAACAGACCTAAACATTCACTTCAGCTGTTTTAGAACCTGGTCGCAAACACAACTAACCACCGAAATAATTAGTCTGTATACAGATGATGAAATTAAGCACACTAACAATATATAGCGTGTTTACGACATAAGACTAATAAACTAAAACTTGAAATTTTACATAATAGTAATTCTGATCAAAACAGACCTAAACATTCACTTCAGCTGTTTTAGAACCTGGTCGCAAACACAACTAACCACCAAAATAATGAGTCTGTATACAGATGATGAAATTAAGCACACTAACAATATTTAGCGTGCAGGCTACAAGTGCCATCGTAACTATTAATGAGCAAACCTTGCATGCAAGCTGTAAACAGCTCTGATTTAACCCGAAAGTTGTCGACGCTACCTCACATGCACAGTATCACCTCTGTCCCCCGTGCGGAACTCACAGCTCGCAAAATGGCCATCTTGGCTTCCTTTACCCCCCAAACTACCACTGAATTACTCAGCAACTAGGAAAGCCACTCAAGACCCACATGAGCCGATGGAACTCAACAATTGACCACAAGACAACATAACCACAAGAAACAAAAGCTATACCCTGGTCTCATCCATTTTTTTTTTATATAACCAGTACTGTACTTTCCATAGCAGCAAAGCAGATGGAGCTGTCCTGATGCAATAAATTAGATGCAACAACAAAACCCAGGCCTGACAACGAACGCCAAGGACTTTTTTTCCCTCTTTCTCTCTCCCAACCTACACCGTGACTGTGGATAGGAAAACAAGTTCCTGCTTAAGTTGAAGTGGGGGAGGGTGCATTTCTAGCCTGTATGGCAGCTGGCCGGGTGACTGACATTTGAAAATAAATGTACTTGTTGTCTTTTCAGCTTTCCCGGTTAGCGTTTCACAGCAGAATTGCGCCCTTTTGAGGCCGGCCTGTACGGCGCCCTAGGCAGTCGCCTAGTTCGCCTATGCCTAAGGCCGGCCATGGGTCTTGCAAAAGATGTTTAAAGGTAAGATGAAAATGTGGGTTAATATTATAAGCACTGTAGTGTGTACTAAGCAATTAGATATAAAAATGGGGTAACTAAACTTTCAGCTAAGTGAAGAGCCACTAATTTTAAATGAGCAAGATAGATAGATAACTATTAATAACGTAAGCAGTGGACTTCAAATCTATAGTTAAAGAGTTCAAGTCTTATCTATGATAGTCTTTAGACAGGTAATTTATACCTGGTAGTTGGAGCAGAGGGTTAAGCCTATGAACTATAGTTCTTGTGGTACAGGGTTTGATTCCCACAAATTTCATTTCCTATTGTGTGATCTTTAGCAAGTCACTTATCCAGAGAGTGTTTGATGGCAACTGGAAATTTGGGCAATTGTCCTGTGGACTGCAAGCTTAATATCCATCTATGATTATGGTAAAAGTGAAAAATAAAATGGTATAAATTGCATGCACATATACAGGCTTGGAGAGTTTTTTTTTTCCTTATAATTGTGAAGAGACAACCAAGTAATGGGATACTGGTATGGCTGTGGGAGTGGGGGAGATCATTATCATGCCTAGGGCTACATTTGACCATGATTCAGCTCTGGTCTGAATGGAAAGAGAATTAAGCAAGTTCAATTGAGTGGTGCAGAAAACAAAAGTGGTGTCAGGAGTGCTTGGTGATGATGTTCTGTTGAAAATAATCAAGCATGATGGATCCAGTGACAGTTTTGCTGTTCTATGGGATGAGATGGCAGATAACTTTTTTGGAAAGTGCTGAGAATGGTAACAAAAAGGAACCAGGTGATGTGGCAGCACAGAATGCAGCAGTCAAAACGTGTGCAGCCATGACAGCAGGTAAAACATAAGATCAGCAGCAAACTGCATTTTTTTTTAAAGAAGAGAAGGCTAACTGTGAGAATAAGAACAAAATGAGGCTGTAATAGGTAGATATTATGTATGGAACAATCTGGTAACTGTTCTGGGATTTAAAGCTGAAGAAATCTGGTCTCATACATATAGGGAGAGAGACTTTTTTTAATTTGAAGAACTGATAATAAAATTTCTGGAACTGTGTGACAAAAAAGGACATTTATTCAAGGAACAATTATTTGTTTTCTGGTAGTACTGATGAATTGGAAGAAGTTGTTAAAAATGTCTGTAGGGTTTGTGTGAAATTGTTGATAACACTGTGAAAGTTGGAGATGAGAGAAACTTAAAGAATGGCAGGTGTCAAGTGTTATTTTTGTGGCTGGTCATAGAGGGACATTAAGTTATGCTGACCAGCCAAAATCATGTATCTTTTGTGGGGACTTTTCTCATTTAATTAATGATTATGACAAGGTACAATGTAGCCAGTGTGAGGAGAAAGAAACATACAGCAAGAAGGTGTGTGGTTAAATGCAGGCTGTGTAAAAAAAGGGACACTTTTGGATGGACTGTCAAGAGGAAACAGTAAAAAATTAAAGGATGGGAAAGAGAAGAAAACATAAATGAGGAAAGATGGCAAGAGGATGGGGAAAGGATGAACTATGAAGAAGAAAACTGTAGGAAAAATATGTGGCGGGAAAAAGGAGGAGTGAATTTATATGCAGGAAGAGAGGTCAGAAGAAGAGATCGACTCCAAGAATGTTTTTTGAAGTTTTAGCCAGTGAAAAAGCTGATTCTGAGGATCAAGTATTAGTTATACATAAACTGAGGAAAAAATATTCAATAGGGGAAAGAGTAAAAATAAGAATTTAACAAAATTTAAATATATTTCCCCTTAACTTAAAAAAAGGATAAGCAACAATCTTCGAGTCCTTTCAGTAAATGTGAACATTTAACACTGTAAGTAGGATATAAATACTGGAACGGTGTGTTAAACATGATGCGGATGTTATTATGTTACACAATGTAAGATTCCTGACAAGTGAATAAAGTCTGCAAACAGAAAAATCATGGGCTGGAAATATAATATGGAACTTAGGAAGCAAAATTTGGTCTGGAGTGGTTGTGTTGTGTAAATAAGCAGTGAAACTACTAGAAGTAATGTTGTTAAGGATGGGAAGGTTAACTGTTTTGTATGTGAGGTGGACACAGAACATATTTCTAGAATAATAGCATTGCATGCATATACAACTAGCAAGGAAAGAAAAAATGCATTATTGGACGACTTGATGATACAGTTGTGACAGGCTTCTCAGACAATTTGGCAATTTGGGCAGAGGGGATGGAAGAAAGGAAGTATATTAATATAAGAAAGGGAATGAAAAGAATAACTGAGAAATCATGTAGTGAAACTGGAGAGTGGACAGTACTGCAATTATGGAAGGATCATTTAACCGTTAAGGGCTGCTGCAAAAACTGGTCTGAGTGGTGGACTGAATTTAAAAAGAAGTATAACAAGTTCTTTTCCAGGGGCAGGGTGATATAAGAAAGGAAGAGAAGCTGAATTATGAGAACATTTATAGAAAATGAATTAGTGCATTTAAGGAATAACAAAAGAGAGTATTATAATATACAAAAACAAATTTATAAACGACATTGAGAAAAATTAGGACATTAATGTTGAAGCATAGATATTATTTATAAGGGAATAGGGAGGAGGAATCTGCATATTTGGGTAAAATAGTAAAAGAGGATATTAGTATAATAAGAGAAATTAAAAATGTGAAAGCAGCGGTGAAGAGAACACATGAGCAAATTGCAAATACTGCAGTACAGTATGTGGAATATGTATAAGACTATAAGGATGAAAAATATAAGAGAGAGTGGAAAGGAAAGAAAATTCCAGAACAAGAATAAGGAAGAATTTGAAAAAGTAATTACTATTAATTATTTGGATGAAGTACTTAAGAAAGTAAATATTGATTTAGTATCAGCCTCGCACAACTCTCTCAACTGTCCAGATTTTTGCAGAATGTCCAGATTTTTGCCTATTTTTGGCCTGTTTCTCCTAAAATTTGTAGTTTTCTGGTAAATCACTGGCAAATCATTGAGGATGGAAGTTAGAAAATAATGGCAGACACCTGAGTTTCAGACTTCATATCCTCAGAAAATTCATGCTAGTGCAAAACCTGTTATTCTAGCAACATTCTAAGTTTATAAGAGCAATATTTAAAAAGTGTCCCTATTTTTGGGCCTTTGACCCCTCATTATTTGTGGCTTTGTCCAGATTTCTTGCTCTAAGAGGTTGAGAGGTATGTGCTCACATGGTATAGGGTATGGAATGTATTAGAAATGAATGGACTAGCAAAGTTGGTATTTTGTAAATGTACTGAATGAGTAGTTGAAGGAAGGTTTTGTTTATGAGGAGTTATGTAGTGGGATATTAAAATCTATAAGGAAAAAAGATGAAAAGAATGAAATAAAAAACAGAGACCCATCATGCTAAATAAAACAGATTATAATTTTTTTATGAGATTAATTCAGAGGGGAGTGGAAGGAAGGATGAGGGATATTGTGGAAGGAATATATAGATGAAGAGGAATGTCACCTTTCAATATGACAATGACCCCAAGCATACATCCAAATCAACAAAAAAATGGCTTCACCAGAAGAAAATTAGAGTTTTGGAATGGTCCAGCCAGAGCCCAGACCTAAATCCAATAGAAAATATGTGGGGTGACCTGAAGAGGGTCATGCATAACAGATGCCCTCGCAATCTGACATATTTGGAGTGCTTTGGCAAGGACAAGTGGGCAAATATTGCCAAGTCAAGATGTGCCATGCTGATAGACTCCTGCACAAGAAGATTGAATTCTGCAATTAAATCAAAAGGTGCTTCAACAAAATATTAGTTTAAGGGTATGCACATGTATGTAACCAGCTTATTATATGTTTTTCATTTTTTTAATTTTTTCCCCTAACGGATTTATTTGTTTTTCAATTGACTTGTACAGGTTATAGGTCACATTAAAGGTGGGAAAAGTATTGAAATTATTTATTGTGGTCTCATTTTTTTATATCACAAAAACCTGGCATTTTAACAGGGGTGTGTACACTTTTTATATCCACTGTATATAAATACATATGGCATCAAATTAGTGCAGCGGTTAGCGTTGTCGCCTCACAGTAAGATGCTCTCCGGTTCGATTCTTGGCTGGAGTGCCTTGTGTGTGGAGTCTGCATGTCCTCCCCATGATCGACTGAAACTTAAAAGACATGCAGGTAGGTATGCGTGTGCCTTTTCTGAAGGTTGGGCAGTGTGCTGGCAACTTGACACTGTAAAGATCACTGCTAATCATAAGTGGACCGGAGAGCTGCTGTGGCGACCCCTAACTGGGAAAAGCCGAAAGACTTTTTATCAAATTATGGAGTAAGTTAACAGAATTAGGAAAGTGTGCATGTCAGCATATCAGAATAATAGGGTGAGAGAGTTAATGAATGGGTAGCTGAGTTAAAAATGTACATGAAGTACAGTATAAGACAAGGATCCCCCATGAATGGAATATTGTTTGCATTGGTGATGAATGCAATAGTGAGTGAAGTAGCTTAGAAAATGAAAGATGCTAGACATATGAGCCAAAAGGAGGTAGTGATACTGGTGGTTTTGATATAAATAGAGGAAATGGAAATAGTTATAGTTACAGTTACAGTTACAGTTATAGTTACAGTTACATAGTTACAGTTATAGTCATAATTATAGTTTAGTTATAGTTACAGCTACAGTTACAGTTTATAGTTATAGTTATAGTTGCTAAGAGCAAAATATGGATAATGGAAACGCTGGTTTAGCTGAATGGATGTTTAAAGGAAATGGGAATAATTTTGAATAATGATAAAAGTAAGGGTTTGGGTGATGTGGTGAAAACTGGGTTTGTGTATTTTTATATTAATGAGGTGCCTTTGGTAGGAATAACATTTTGAAAAAATATGCAGGCATGATGCAATCACAAGGGTTTTGTGGAGGAAATATAGACTAGCATTCAGGAAAAAGGTTCATCAATCCCAGTAAAATAAAATTGTGCAGTTGGTGTTTTCTTTAGATTAAACCCAGTGAAAAGAGGTGTGTTGCATAAGACCAAAGATGAAGAGAAATTGAGGTTATTAAACACGGTTGTATATTTTGCTTTTTTAAACTTATATAGAGTATTAAAATGGGTAAAGGAAGAGAATGAGAATGTAAAAGTGAGAAAGTTTTAAAGCCATTAAAGTAACAAAAAAGTCGTGTACCAAGACAGAGTGTCAGGATTTCCAGTGGAGTTTGGTAATAAATATTTTACCAGTAAAAGGGAATATGCCATATAAAAAGGACGTTGAAAGAGTTTGTTTATTTTGTGGGAGGAAGACAAAACAGAGCATTTTTTGAAATGTAAAAGAGTGATGAAAATCTAGAAACACTTGTGGAAATAATTTATTTTGAGAATATTAATAACAATATAGATATGAATATGATTATGTATGGGTATGAAAAAGTAATAAGAAATAACGTGATAAGGATAGGCAATTTATTTTATGTA
Organism: Protopterus annectens; assembly: GCF_019279795.1. NCBI lineage: Eukaryota > Metazoa > Chordata > Ceratodontiformes > Protopteridae > Protopterus > Protopterus annectens. Next base: position 324,884,900 of record NC_056729.1, on the reverse strand, counting down.
ATATGGGTTATTTAGACTGAAAGACTGAGTGAGATTTCGTTTAGTAGGAAATAGATTTTGGCAGATATAGTGCAAAAAATCAGCTTATGTTTATGGAAGAAGGAGCTGGGATCAATTATGAAAGAATAGCAGTGAGGATGTTATAAGAAAAATGGAAAATAGCAAGAAATATAAATCTATATGTGTGTGTGTAAATATGTAAATAATGTTTTTATATCGTGTGGAGGACAGTTGGCATAATGGTTAAGGTATCACAAACACAAGGTACAGGGTGTGATTCTCACCTTTGGGAAATTGGCTGGGTTTAAATTAAAATAACTTAGAAAGGCAGCTAGCCTACTACTTACCTATAAGCTTAAGAACCTATAATGATGGTTTATCCTGACATTTGACCCCTACAAATGGAATGCCTACAGAGATTCCTTGCTAAAGAAATACAGTGTATAAGTAACGTGTCCTGTGCAGATCAGCTCAAAGTACTATCCCTGTATTCTATCTCCAACAGGCTGTTGAATGGAAATCTTTGCTTGGCATACACGACACTGTCAGACCCCACCCTGATCCTGCATATCAACAAAACAAACAGCACCAGAACTACCCATTCTAAAGACTTAAACCTTGCCTGTGATATAAATAGTCCATACTAGACATATATGTATCCCAGAGACTACCCCCTCTCTGGAATAGGCTCCCCATCTATGTGAAGAAGAGTTCTTCCCTAACACAATTCAAGTGTAACTTGGACAACTGAATGGGAAAAATGTCTCTAATGGACACAGGCAGCATAAGATTTTTCATTTCCCATGCCCCTACTTACATTTATAAAGGTTACAAGAACTTGTTAGAGATTTGGGAGGGTTAAAAAAGACCCCAGTGGTCATTAGCCTAGTACACACACATGAGCCAATGAACCTTAAATAAAGGACCCTCGCTCTTTTCAATACATGTCACTGGATCTTTTACATCCACCTGAGCTATCACCAACTCAAGAAGATGGGACCTCAGTTTATAACATCTCATCTGAAGGATGACTTACTCATGAGTGTAGACCCCACCCAATATGTTCCACTTCTCTCTCAACAATCAATCAGCCTGATTTGTGATAACACCCAGAGCCTTCTGCACCAAAGAAGAATTTTCTAGTTGTTGTATCACTGACACTGCTCCAGACAGACAAATAAATGCTGTTACGGTAGGTATAAATCTGTTCAAATAATATTCATTAAAGCTGTGTTACTGTAATCAGGAATACATATAAATTATGAAAAAATCAATAATAAATATTATGTAAGTAATGAACACACACACAGACAAGATATATGGATGTGCAGCCCTAACAGGTAGGGGATGTAAAAGCACAGGAATTATCTTCATGGACTGGGATGGTCATACTTATAAGCTTGTACCCATTGGGTATTTCATTTGCAATATTTTGTTTCACATTCTCTGAAAACAAACAAGTTTTCACTTCAGCATTAATTGCTACAGTATCATAGTCTAATGATTAATCTAAATGTTAAAATGCTGATAATATATATCTGCAAGATATCAAATTTTTTACTTTTTATTATTTTATTATATTGTTGTTTTCTGTATTTTACATGGAATTCTGATTATTTGAAAACCTTTGTTAAAATAAAAATTGTTGTACTCACATTTGTGCAAAGCAGTGGGAAAACATCTATACATCAAAATAAAAATCATATTAAAGTGAAAATGTGGCTTCATGTCCTTGAGTTCCACATTATTTAACAGCACATACCACATTTTTTTGAATATTCAGAAAGACATGAACAGCCAGTTTGTTTCTATTGGCACCACCCTTTTATTGCACCTTGGAGTTGAACAAGTTCAAAAAATGTAAAGTATGGTTGCACCTTGCCTCCTAAGCAAGCCATGTAACATAAACAGGGATGTAGCTAAAAATGTCTGCATCGTATTCAAACCTTAAACTATCAGGGAAACAAACATCCAAAATAAGGTACAAGTTTTAAACATTACCCTAATTCACTCAGAATGTTAATAGTGCAACAGGTTTTGCATCAATGTGGATTTTCTAAACAGCAAGAAGTATGAAACTCTAATGTCTTTCATTACTGACTGACTGCAATCCTCAATGATTTATCAGAAAAGCAAAAAAAAAAATAATAATGGGTGTTGGACAAACATATGTATATATACACAGATACACACACAGAAAAACTGCAAGAAAAACCCAGCCTAGCTAGAGTTTTCACTGTGTGATACCTTAAACCTCCTGTAATGGAGGCTCATGGGATATATGCAAATGATCCCTTACGGACATCAACTGTTTCAGCTATATGACTTCTGAATGTCCATGACTTTTTTTACTTTTTAAGTCTTTATTATTTTTATTTATTTTATTTTACATTTGATAACTGACAAAGTCCACTGGACACAGGTCCTTTTTCAGTGGAGGCCTGGGGAGAAAAGCTCCACAAATAACATAACATTTGAGATATACTGAGCACAACAATTAGAACACAATAGTGTATGACAGTATAGAAGCTGATTGAGAAAACATTCATTGATAGTACATAATATGAAAGAAACAATTGCAGGGTCAAAAAAAAAAAAAATATATATATATATATATATATATATATATATATATATATATATATATACACACACAGATAAATCAGCCAGAAATGTTAAGCAGTATAAGGTAGTTTAAAATGTAGAAGTCATAGGTCACAGCAGTAGATACAGCAATTTATGGTCACAGCAAAATATACAGCAATTTATGGGTATTAAATACTCAAAGTAGTGAGTAGAGATTGCAGTATATTAAAGACAAAACTAGCCTGGGTAAGTACAGGAACATAACCATGTAGTATGGAGGTGAGTTCTTAGTGCTTTCTTAAACTGAGTTTGTGAAGAGGTGGAATATATGCTTGTTGGTAGTGAGTTCCAAGTTTTAGAAATGTTGTTAGAGAATACTGATTCTCCTGCTGTGTTACTGACTTTAGTTACTTGAAGAAGGAATTTGTTACTGGAGCGAAGAGTTCTATTCCAAGAGTAGAGATGAAGTAGGTTTTGCAGTAATGGGATATTTTCTGGTTAGTTAAGAATTTTATGAGCAAAAGTAAGTTGATTGTAAAATAAGAGTTGGGGGAACTCTAGCCAGTTAAGCTGTTTTAGAGATGTGCAGTAGTGTGATCTGGATGGGGCATCTGAGGCAAACCAAGCTATTTTATTGTAACAGGAGTCTAGTTTAGCTAGGTCTGTCTTCCTGAGGGTAGTAAAAACTGGGGAAGCATGGAGAAGTGTGGAGACCAGATGAGTGTGTGTTATGGTAGATTTACTGTGTTTGGTAAAATACTGTATTTCTGTAAAGGGTGCCCAGCTTTTTATGTACTTTCTTAATGGCCTGGGTGATATGTATGTCGAATCTCAATTTGTCATCAATCTCTACTCCAAGGAGTTTTGTGTGTGCGATGGGGGAAATGACAATGTTATTGTTTGATGTGATGATAAAGATGGAGTCTGTAGAGGCAGATCAAGTAGGTTCGAAGAGAAGTAGTTTACTTTTAGAAGGGTTAAGGATAAGTTGAAAATTGGTAAGCCATGTTTCAATAGAGTGGAAGGATTCTTGTGTAAGGGAATATAATTATTGTAATGAGGAAGCAGCACAAATTAATATGGAGTCATCTGCATATTGAATGACAGATGCACGAAGAGTGGAGGTGTGAAGGTTGTTAGTGTATAGAGAGAAAAGTACTGGGCCGAATATTGAGCCTTGGGGTACTTCAAGGGTGACTGTATGTAAAGGTGAAAGCTCGTGCTGCCAAAAAAATGCTTGTTGGCAACCAGTTAAATAGCTTTGGAACCAGGTTGTGGAGGACTAAGTCCTATGTCAGTAAGGACCTTGATAAGTATACTATGACTAACCATATCAAAGGCCTTAGATAGCTCTAGGAAGGTAGCTGATACATATTTTCCATTGTTTCTGAGGTAGTTGACAGTATTGGTAAAGGACATTAGAGCTGTGGTGGCACTGTGATAGGGACGAAAACCATGTGAGAAAAGTTTATGGTTTTGCGAGTAGTCCATAATTTGGATGTGAATGCATCTTTCCATAATTTTGGCTATAGGGGATAGAATAGCTATTGGTCGGTAGTTTGTCAGTTCGTTAGAATTACCTCCTTTATGCAGAGGAATAATATGGGATATTTTCCAGGCTTCAGACAAAGATCGATTAATAAGGATGGCTATTGGGTATGCAATGGTATCGGCAGCTATTTTTAGAAATTCAGATGGTAATTTGTCTGATGGTAGTGTTGTGGGCTTAAGTTTCTTAAGGTATTTTCTAATCATGTCAGTAGGGAAAGGTTGGAAGTGAAATGTGTTGAGTGTTTGACGGGGTTCTGTGGGAGATGTGTTTGTGTTGGTTATTTTGCTGGTTAGATACGGCTAGGATTGTTTCAGTAAAATAATTGTTGAATTATGTTGCTATGCCAACTGATGTGTCTGTAAGGGTAGGGGAGGGAGTACTACTTTTTCCAGGATGGAGCATTTTGTTAAAAGTAGCCCAGAACTTATGTGGGTTGTTTTGATGTTTTATTTGTAGATTGTAGTAGTAGTTTAGTTTGCCTATTTTAACTAGTTTCTTAATTTGTTGCGAAGCTCTTGGTAAGTTAGCTTAGTTTCTTGGGATTTGATTTTTTACCAGTGGCTCCAGGCTTTGTCTCAAGCTTGGAGGAGGGATCTAGTAGTCTTACATAGTCATGGGTTTATGGTTATATTCAGGCCAATTAAACCAAACCCCAGTAGTTGTGGACATGCATGACTTGGCCTTTTTATTGACCTCATCAGCACAGCATAAGGGTATAGTTTGGCTATACTTTAGAATCCATTTGGAATAGTTTACAGGCACCTTAATCTTTATGGGAATCATCTGGGTTTAAAGACCCTGTGTTTCTGAAATACAGCCAAACTATCCACTTATGCTGTGCTGACGAGGTCAATAAATATGCTGAGTCATGCATGCTCACAGCTAGTGCGGGCTGGCTTTATTTGCCTGAATTCAACCATAAAGACTTAAAAAGTAAAAAAGTCATGCATATTCAGAAGCCATGTAGCTGAAGTACTTGATGTCCTTAAGGGGTCATTTGCATAAACCTGTTGATAAGCCAAGTAGCCAGATCACAGCAACTGTATTACAGAAATTAATTTCAAAATTTATTATGAAACCACTTGCAATTTTAGTGCATTTACTGGTGGCAGTGTTCTGTTGCATATAGTTCTTCCCATAGTAATTGAAATGAATTTTTCCTGAACCTTAAATACCTCTTTTTTTCTTTCTCTTTTTTTCAACAGGTTCACTGGAAACATCCCAAAAGCATACACACAGCAGGGTCATCCAGTAGGCAGTCTGAGTCCACTCAATCCATCCACCATTTATGTAGGACAAACAGTGTACCACCTCTGCCCTTGTGCCTTAAGTAAGTGTTAGGGGAATCCAGACTTCTGAGTGTATTTTAGCTTGCATAGTGACTAGTCTGAAGACAAGTGCTTCAGTGTCCTAGTTTGTACGCAGTAGCTTTATAGTCAATAAACCCTCCTCCATTGACATCCTGCTGGTCAGCTTTTACTCCCTACTTCCTAACAGACACTGACATTTGTTCATACTGCTCTTACTCAAACTATTTCTTTCTCCTATACTTTCTTCACTTCTAGACTTGCTATTCCCATTATTTATATCCTCCTGTCTTTCTTTAGTGGAACTGCATATATTCAAGGACATCACCCTTGCTCTCCCCCTTCCTTTCTTATTTCTCCTTGCCTGAGACAGTTATTAAACAACTTTCAGCTCTGATCTAGTATTTGTGCACAGTTAACACTGCCTCAGTGCACTCAGCTGTCTCTTTAGTGTGTTTTTATTTTGATATAAAAGTGTCCCTGCAAGCAAATAGTTATGTATGTAACAGTGAAGTCTGCAGTTTGAATACCAGTCTGTGGGCTATATTTTTTATGTAAATTCTAAATATTACGGCACTCTAAAACAAAGATCTTTGTCCACTACAGTAGCTACATTTTCTTATTCCACAGCAATATCATTGGTACTTTCTCCTTTAACTGTACTCAAGTCATTGTTTTTAGCAGTCCACTGTTTCCCTTCCTTAAGTCTATTTCTCTTCTTGTGTAAGTAACTCACTGAGTTCTGAGCCAGTAATTTTCCACTGCATTCTAGCTTACTTTTTCTCATTGTTTTGATGATCTGTGGGGGTTGGGGTGGCCTTTGGACTTTGCATTTCAAAGTCCATAAAACCTCCTTACGTTATACAGTTCTTCAAACAGTCAAGTGAAATTGCTTACTGTTTTCTTCATTAGTCAGGTCAAGGTGATATTGGACTACCTCTTCTAATAAAACGGTGTCCTAGAACAACAAAATCAACACTTTCATCTTCTAGCTCTGAGGCCTTTTTAGCTGCATTGTTCCTTTTACTTATTTCTCTCTCAGCAGATTTGTGGCTGTTTAAGTTGTCACTTTTTTTCCCTGTCTCTGACAAGTTTTCAACCCGCTTCGTGCACCTTCACTAACACTCGGGCTCACCATACCCCCAATTCCCACCCACCTCCTCATACTTTACATTTATACTCCATAGCACCACCCACATATTCCTCAAACCCATAACATCAGTTCCCTCCAGAAGAATACAATCAATAGAATTCCTCCCAATAGCAACCCCCACTGTTGTTTACCACCCAAGACTCTCTCTCTCAAACTGTCTTAATCCTTGTCTTCTATAACTATCAAATTACATCTCTACAACCAACCCAATACTCTCCTAACATTTTCTAATCCTTATTTACAACAAAGATAAAACCAAAGTTAAATAAAATGTCCCTATCTCAAATTATTTTACCATTCTTTCTCACTCTACTAACCTTCATCACCAATTAGCAAATCCACTTCCCTCAAATACTTAGGACTTCAACCAATCCTCACAAAGAATATCAACATCTACCCAGCCTACCTTTCTCTGTAATACCTTATCTCTACAAACAAACATATCTGATTTATTTATCTACAAATATCTCAAAACTAAGTATTCAAATTTATGATCAAATACCAAACCAAGACCAAAATATAACTGGCCACACTCTTCCCTCTGTAAAATATCATTTAAAAAAATAGCAGAGCTATTCACCCCAACCCAGGTCCCACTGTTCATAAAACCATCACTTTCAATCCCAAAAATAAACCAGTCACCTAATACATCTCAGCAAAAAAAAAAAACTGAAATCAAACTCACCCTACTAAATATGAACCTAAGAAGTATGTGCAATAAAGTACATGACACACGTCAACCTTACCACATATACTCCTGATGTAATCATAGCTACTGAAACCTGGTTAAAAAAAGAAATAAAGGATAATGAGACCACCCCCTCAAATACAACATACTCTGGCATGACATACAAAACAAGTGTTCAGATGGTGTAGCAATCCTGTATAAAAATTCCCTAACCATCACCTTACTTCCACAGGAAACACCTGCATTTAACAATGCTGAACTTCTAATAACACTCCTAAAATCAACAATAGGAAAAGTATATATTTAACAGCAATTTATATACTACCATGAAACTATAATACTTAGAGACTTAAATATAGACTAGCAACTCATAAATTCCAATACCCCACAGAATCCATAAACTTGTTCATCTTCAGACAATAACTAACCATACCTACTAGAATCAATAAAACTTCAGGAAGACACTCAATATTAAACTGGATTCTTACAAACAAACCAGACAAACTGACAAAAGTAGGCTGCTTCTCAGAAAACATAAGTGATCACATACCACCATATGCCATTAGAACTCACCATAACTTAGATAAACATATTATCTAAAATCAAGTATGAAATGCAAGCAATTTCAGCAATGATATATTCAATAAAACACTAAAACAATATAACTGGAACATACTTAGAACAATGCCACTAGATATTGCTGTAGAACACTTTAATAACATATACTTACAGACCTTAAATAATCTAGCACCAGTTTGTAATAAAAGAGTAAAGTCTAATACCCGTACCATGGCTTACAAAAGAAACAAAAAAAATCATGACAAAAAGGGATAAAGCCTGGAAAAACTGGTATAAAAATAGAACTCAAAATGCTTTCCAACAATTTATACATCTTATAAACCTTGCAAAACTCCATGCCAAACAGAATAAGCAATGATACAATACCAACCTATAAGACAAACATCAAAACAACCAAAATCTTTTTGGTCACCACTAAATAAACTACTCCACCCTGGCAAGACCACCACTCCCTCTCCAAAAACAGACACTATGGCAGACTCTATCCCCACACAGTTTAATTCCTACTTTATACAATCAATATAATCTCTCTTAAGACACTAATACATCTGCCCCCCTTTTCTCTACCCTGTCCAATCAAAACCACCCACAGCTCTTCAAATTTAGACCAATACCTACCTACCTGGCTCATAAGGTAGTTGATCCTAAAACTAAAAAACATTTATGTAGCTGTAGACCAACTACCATCAGGCTACCTAAAAATGACTGCAAAACTCATAGCCTTCCCTGTGTCCATACTAATTAAAAGGTCCAAAGCAGAAGGCTACATCCCACCACTGTGGAAAAAATCCTATATCATACCACTGCACAAAGGCGGCACATCTACAGAGTTTAATAACTACAGACCGATAGTGATTCTCTCCCCCTCTCCAAAGTATTAGAGAAATGCATCCAGATACAGATTTGCTGTATTCAGGACTGTTTGCAAACTTCTGAGCAGTGCCCAAGTCTGCTCTTCAATTTTTCCTTTAGATCTGCTAGTTCTCTCCTCTCCGGCACTTTTACTAGCTTATTAGTCTAGCACTTTACCATACCAGACTTCTTATAGCAATTATTGTAGCACATAAAAGTGCTACCAGCACTAAACGTTCAATAAGGAAACAGCTCCAGTACTTATTATTAATGCCCACTCCTCCAGGCATGTCTAAAGGTCAGTTCCCTGTGCTTTCTTGTATTAACATAGTGAACTTGGGCATCCTGAGGCAATGTAGCAACTGCCTCATGTACACCAACAACCCTCTCCTCTTACCTCCCAACCCTCAGACTTGCTAGAGATGCACTTATATATCCAAATTGGAAGCCACGCACTCTTCAGCCAAAACCGGAATAGCTGGTCAAGAGGAGAAGGTCAACACTTGCACCATACCACATGGAACACAAAGCCCTCAGAATACACACCAGCACTGCCTTCACATAAAAACACAAACCACACACCTACCTTCACGGAGGCTCTCAATAAAAATCTACCTAAACAGCAGAGACCTTCAAGGCAGAAACGCACTCGACCACCATAACACAACACTAATCACGAGACACATAACTCTCCTAAACAGTGTGCCACTCAACCAAAGCCCCATAAGGAAAAACAACATACACAGCACGGTAGTCATAGGTGAATCGATAGTGAGGTACACTGGTGTCCCACTCACTAGGTTGAAGAAGGAGAAAGTAACGGTCAGCCTCCTGTCAAATGCCAGGATCCGCCATATAACACATGCACTCAGATCCCTCAACAACAGATACAAATATGACTCTGTCATTGTACATGTGGGTGTGAATGACCTGAGACATACCTCCCTGGACTACATGAAAAGAGACATGGAGGAGCACTCGGATTATATAGCCCAGGTGGGTATAACCCTAGCCCTGAGCAGCATCCTGCCATCACCCAGAATGATACCACAGTACAAGCAGAAAATGATTGATTTCAACAATTGGCTAAGTTTCTGGTGTCATTTTAAGGGGATCCAGTATCTGTCTGCCTGGGATGACATAACTGATAGACCTTGATGCTTTGCCAGAGATGGCCTGCATCTGTCACCCCTGGGCTTCCGGATACTGGCCAAGGCTCTTGCCACCCCAATAGTGCATTTTTTAGGCAGTGTTCCAAAGACCAAATTGCCACCATAATAGCTACAAACAAATGCAATCTGAGGGTCATGCTGCTCAACGCTAGAAGTCTAAATCTCAAAATGCACTCACTTGAAACACTCCTTAAAATGAAGAACATCGACATTTGTACTGTAACAGAGACCTGGTTCAAGGCATAAGAAAGCACCCCTGCACTACCAGGCAATAACTCATTCCACACCTTTCAGCCCCAGAACTTGGACTGAAGCTCCAAAGGCCGTGGCATTTCCATATTCATAAAAGATGCACACACCTCCAGACTGATAGCCCAACATAACACATCACAGATACTTCAGGTGCAACTAACATTGGGTAAGACAGCGATTCAGGTCATAGCCTGTTATAGCTCCCCAACCATGTCCCAAGACTCACACTCCATGTTCTTAAACACCCTGGAGAATATTAGGGTCCAACCTAACACTCATATTGGGGGACTTCAACTACCCCTCCATTAACTAGGAAAACTACTCATGCACCAATACACTTGCCCAATGTTTCCTGGAATTCATTAATTCCAATGCCCTGGACCAGCTCTTTCTTACCCGCACTAGAGGTAGCAACATCCTTGACCTGGTCATTACTAACCTGGGCGACCATTGCTCTACACCAATAGGCAACTCCTCCCTGGTTAGATCTGACCACAAACTAATTACCTCGAAAATCCGCACCCCCCCCCCCGCAAAGGTAACAACCATGAAAAACTTCTCCAAAGCTAACTTTGGGATCCTAAAAACAGAGGTGGCTAACTTCACGGCACCCATGCAAATGGAGAATAGTTGCATGACCGCCGAATCATACACCAATGCACTGTACGAGTACGTACACAAATGCATGGCTCTCGCCATACCCAATAGAACCAAGATGCTCTCCTCCAAAAAAAGATAGCAAATCTGGTGGTCCCCCGCCATAAACAAACTCTAGAACAGAAGGAGGAAACTGATGCAGAATAAGGTGAAGTCCCAAGACTAGAAAAACTCCCTTATCAGCCTCAACAAAACGTTGAGATAGCTCATCAAATCCTCTAAAGCAAGCTATGAAAACAGAATTGCAGCAGATAGTAAAGACAACCACAAGGCATTCTATAGTTATGTAAAGAATTTCCACGGCAATACCCAGATTTGCTCTGAGCTACTGCACAATGGTACCGCCTATACCGAGCCAACAGATATTGCCAATATACTGGCCGACAGATTCAATACCAACTTTATCCCCCCCCCCCCCAAAGGACCAATCATAATATCAGTAGATTGCCAGGCACCCAATATTACAGCTGCACAGGTTAAAACAGCACTGTCCAAGGCAAAGAATACAGCTTATATGGGACCTGACAATATCCCTGGCTGTGTTCTACATGAACTACAGAGTGAACTGGCACTTCACCTGTGTGCCCTGTTCAATCACAGCCTCACCTAAGGCTTTGCCCCTAGCAAATAGGGCACTGCTACAGTTATCCCTCTCCACAAAGGAAGAGTGGCTACAGACCGTGGGAACTATTGCCCCATTAGCCTGATGAGTCTGATATGAAAATCTATGGAACGCATCATCATGGACCTAATAAACAAGGATATAGGGAATCTCCAAACTCTGGATCCCACACAGTTTGGTTTTGTGAAGGGTAGATCATGCCTGCTCAACTTGGTCGACTTCTTTGAATCACTCACCAGAGCTGTGGATGAAGGCAAGGTGGTTCATACAGCCTACCTTGATCTGGCCAAGGCCTTTGATACCATTCCCCACTCAGGAATCATAGAAAAACTCACTAAGCTAGGCATCAACCCTTATATCACTAGGTGGGTTGCAAACTGGCTCACAGATAGAACCCACAGTGTAAAAGTAGCTGACTCCAAGTCAGACTGCCGACCAGTCACGAGTGGAGTCCCACATGGATCGGTCCTGGGTCCTCTACTGTTTGGTATCTACTTCTCAGAAATCCAGGCCAATACGAAGGGACTCTGGCTGACAAAGTTTGCAGACGATTGCAAGTTGGGAGCCATTACTAACTCTCCAAGTGATGGTGACATCCTACCGAAAGGCCTCACTAAGACCAACAACTGGTGTCAGAACCATGGCCATAAGCTCAATGTCAAAAAATGGTGTTGTCATCCCCTTTGGGAAAAATCCAATTCCCATGAATTACCACATCAATGGTAGTCCACTGAACCTAGAAGGCGTTATAAGAGATCTGGGAACACAGGTTGACAGCAACCTCTCTTTTGACCATCACATTGCCACTGTGGTCAGCAAGTCCTTCTATGTGGCACATCTCATTACTAAGGGTTTTGCATCCAGGAAGAAAGAGTCATTGTCTCCCTCCCTCTACTCGACTGCAAACTGGGTGCTATAATACAGTCTCCGGCCAACATGGAGATCCTCCAGACGGGCCTAAATGAGACTGATGCATGGTGTCAAAGCCATGGTCTCAAGCTAAATGCAAAAAAAATGCGTAGTAATCCCCTTTTGAAAAAACAGAGTACCCGCAAACTACAACATAGGAGGTAATCCCCTGAAATCTGAAGAAGAAATAAGGGATCTAGGGACCCAAGTAGATAGCCAGCTTTCCTTTGATAACCATGTTGCCAAAGTGGTTAGAAAATCCTTCTATGTGACCCATCTGATCATGAAAGGGTTTGCATCAAGATCTAAGGATGTAATGGTGCCCCTCTACTCTTCCCTCATCAGACCCATTATTGAGTACAATGCACCAATTGGAATGTACCTGGCTAGACATCTCCAGCAGCTGGAGAGACCACAGAGGTAACTAATCAAGAGAATTACTGGCCTCAAACAGTTGCCCTATACAGCACGATTGAAAAAGCTAAGACTGTTCTCTGTTGCATACCGCTTTCTCAGAGGTGATCTCTGTCTAACATACAGAGCCATGTCCAACCCAGAATTGTTGAACATGCTCCATCTTAGCAAAACCAAATCTACTCGAGCTACATGCTCTAGGGATATAAACCTCAACACAACAATGAATAGAACATGCTGGAGGGATAGATTCCCTTCACAGAGACTTCACTTACTATGGAACAGGGTCCCGATCTACATAAGACAGTGCCCCTCACTATCACTCTTCAAGAGGAACCTTGATGAGTGGATGGGTAACAGAAAGTTCACACCGGAGATCACACCAACAGCACTACTAGATAGGGGCCAAGGGTACTAGCTGCTAGTACAAGGGTCTAGGGAACTACTAAAGGGGCAGTGAATACCGCACAATGTGGCTGGGCTAATATATGCCTTCGGCCAGATAGCTCAGTATCAACCTATGAACCTACTCTTCCCTCATTACACCAGTCATCAAGTACAATGTCCCATTTGGCATGTACCTCACTAGACACCTGCAACAACTGGAGAGGCCACAAAAGTACCTCACAAAGAGGATCCTAGGCCTTAAACACTTGCCCTATATGGACAGACTCAAAAAACTCCAACTATTCTCTGTCTCATATAGCCTACTTAGAGGCGATCTCTGCTTGACTTACAAAGCCATGTCTGACCCAGCCCTGTTAGAAATGCTACATCTAAAGAAATCCCAATCCCTCCACACCACACGCTCCAGAGGCCTCAACCTCATTACCACAATCAGCAGAACATGCTAGAGGAACAGGTTCATAACACAGAGACTGCCCATGCTATGGAATAGACTTCCCATACATGTCAAACAGAGCACCTCACTGGTCCTCTTCAAGAGAAATCTTGATGAGTGAATGGAAAATAGAAAATTCACCCTGGGGATCACACCAGTGGCTCTACTCGACAGAGGCACTAGGATCAAAGGTTGAGTGGCACGATGCCAGAGTAATCCTATGGGCTAGGCTTGTAAAGGCTCCAGGGCCATAAGCCTAGTACACACCTATGAACCTATTCAGTTGATGCAATACCTAACCTCAAATAACCTGCTCTCAGAAGCACAACATGGCTTTAGCCCCAGCACAGCACCATTACTGCTCGATTACATTTTACCAACATAATAAACAACATAGAAACAATGGTCTGCTTGTGTCCACCACTGTCTCACACCAGAAACTGTTCGTTAAACTCTCCTCAATAGGACCTTCACAGTACTTTTGTTGTGGTTTCTAAATTACCTATCTTGAAGGCAACAAGCCATTAAATGGCAACAAACCTACTCATCCTTTTAACCAGTTATTACAGGTGTCTCTGAGGGCTCTATCCTCGGTCCTCTCCTATTTAATATATTTATTAATGACCTCCACTCACCATGCTAATTTAGTTCAGTATGCAGACGACTCAACATTAATATGTGCACCCCAACAATAAATAATCTCTAAGACATTACCCAAAAAATGTTCTCCTCTGTAGAAACCTGTCTCAAAGAATTAAACCTCCTGTTCATCCCCAAGAAAACTAAGTTAATGCTTTTTACCTCAAAAAGTTGCCAAAATCAAAAACATTTTTTTACCACAAAGTCAGCAAGTAATACTGTCATTGAAACTGTAACTCACAGTAAACTTCTAAACGTTATAACAGATAACAATCTCAAATATGACCAGCATATACTGCACACCATTAAATATACTCACCAGAAACTAGGCTCCCTTTATAGGATCAGTGGATTCCTTACAGATACTGCAAGAAAAACTCTAGCCATCACCTTTTATTGCTGACTCTCTTATATGTTGCTGCTATCCTAACAAACTTAATACTCAAAGAAAGAATCTTGGCTCGTGCTACAATAAAGTAGCTAAATTTCCCACCAAAATCCCTCATAGGACCCACCATTGTCATAGTTTAAAGCAATTAAAATGGCTTGAACTTCACAACTGCCTAACATATTCACAACTAACTAGAGCATACAAACTTATTCATCATCCAGAAAAATGCCCTTCAGTACATAACTTATTACTGACCTACTGTCCAGCAAGGGACCTACGCTCCAGTAAAAAATTCTTATTACTAACAAAGAAGTCGAATAATTTTGCAGGAGACTTGCTCTACTCACAGTACTTTGCTAAACTCTGAAATAGTATCCCCACACAAACAAAACTCTCCGACAAACTCAATAATTTTAAACCACTGCTTAAACAAAATCTTAACCAATCCTGGTACTGCACAGCTCATCTTAAGGTTGAGACTTTGTGTTCGCCATATGATACTCTCCAAATACTCTCCTTAAACACAATACACTCAACCTCTCACTGAAATGACAAAACAATTTTTATACATAACTGCTGCCTGTATAATTCAATAAATTGCATATGGGCTTTTTTCTTTAGTAACTTCCATCTCTGTCAAATCTTAGAATGTATAAATGTAACTACCGTTTTGTGCATAAATGTATATAGACATGTAACTACTGTTTACTGGAAATAAGTATAATGCAATGTAAACAAATGGAGTGTTTCTCCCTGGGCCTCCAGTGAAAATGGGTATTACCCAGTCAGACTTTCCCATTAAACAAAGAGAAATAAATAAATAAATCCCATGGGTCTCCATTACAGGAGGTTTAAGGCAACACATAGTGAAAACTCTAGCTTAACTGTTTTTTCTTGTTTCACTGAATGGCTTGTCTGGGTGACCTCTTTACCCGTTTTATACACACACACACACACATTCCTCATTTTCCCATTTTTGCACATGGGGTTGGGGTTTCACATATATTATTCCCTTTATACCCTATATTTTGAGGGCCTTTGAATATTGTTAGCAGTTTTCAAAACTGTTTGCATTGCACATTGTACTGCATTATCTCAGAACTTAACAATTTAGAGTTTACATGACAGAACATTGCCTAAATAATTAATCTGCCAAGCATACCTCTTAGTGCAAGGAATCGGAACAAAGCGTAAAACAGATCTCTCAAGTTTTTTGTGCAAAATAGGTAAAGATTTTAAATATTGCTCTTATAAACTTAGAAAATTGCTTGAATAACAGGTTTTGTGTTAGCATGCATTTTCTGAAAGTTATAAAGTCTGAAACTGAAATGTGTGCCATTATTTAGTGAATTCAGTCTTCAGTGATTTACCAGGAAGCCACAAGTTAACGTTATGAGGAACAGAGTGAGAGTATGAGGCAAATATCTGGACAGTTGAGAGCTATGGCCCAAAATAATGGGGGGGGGGGTGAAGACAAAGGCCCGGAAAATAGGGACAGATTTTAAATATTGATCTTATAAGCATAGGGAGTTGAAAAGAGTAACAGAATTTGTGTTAGCATGCATTTTCTGAAGGCTATTTAAAGTCTGAAATTCAAATGTATGTCATTATTTAGTGACTTCAATCCTCAGGGGTTTGCCAGGAAAATAAACATTTTATAAGGAACACACAAAAATATGAGTCACAAGTATGAAATTTCTACAAAAATGAGGAGAGTTGAGAAGTATGCTGTCAAGTGTCTTCATCAGATGTTGTAAATCACACCTCGCAGCTGTCCAGATTTTTGGAGAATGCCCAGATTTATGCTTCATATTTTTGGTCTGCACATCATAAATTTTTTCTGTTTTCTGGCAAATTTCTAAAATAATGACAGACAATTGAGTTTTAGACTGCATACCCTTCAGGGGTCATGCTAATATAAAACCTGCTATTCTATCAACTTTACAAATTGTCCCGATCATAGGACCTTTACTTAGGGATTTGTCCAGATTTCTTGCACTAAGAGGTTGAGATATGCATATATGTTTAGTACACTACGAATTAAACGACATTACTAATTACGTTTGGGAGAGAGGAGGAAGGTTAGGAGTGTGGTAGTGAGGTAGGAACTTTGAATGTTGGCAGTATGACTGGCATAGGGAGAGAGCTAGCTGATATGATGGAAAGAAGGAAGGTTTGATATATTGTGCGTGCATGAGACCAGATGGAAGGGGTGTAAAGCCAGGTGTATCAGATGTGGGTTCAAATTGTTCTATCATGGTGTGGATGGGAGGAGAAATGGGATAGGGGTTACCCTGAAGAAACAGTATGCCAAGAGTGTTTTGGAAGTGAAAAGAGTGTCGAACAGAGTGATGTTTATGAAGCTGGAAATTGATGGTGTGATGATGAATATTTTTAGTGCATATGATCTGCAGGTTGGGTGTGGGATGGATGAGAAAGAAAAATATTGGCGTGAGTTGGATGAAGTAGTGGTGAGTGTACCCAAGGGTGAGAGAGTGGTGATTGGAGTGGATTTCAATGGGCATGTTTGTGAAGGGATAGTGATGGAGAGGTATGGTGTTAAGGAGAGGAATGCAGAAGGTCAGATGGTAGTGGATTTTGTGAAAAGGGTGGACATAGCTGTGGTGAATATGTATTGTAAGAAGTGACAGGAGCATAGGGTAAAGTACAAGAGTGGTGGAAGCTGCACACAGGTAGATTATATACTAAGCAGAAGGGCCAGTCTGAAGGAGATTGGAAACTGTAAAGTGGTGACAGGGGAAAGCATAGTTGGGCAGCATAGGATGGTGGTCTGTAGGATGATGTTGGTGATTCTAGAAGAGGAGGAGGAAGAGTGAGGGCAGTGCCAATGATCAAATGGTGGAAATTGAAAAAGGATGATTGTGAGGGGGAGTTCTGGGATGAGTTAAGACAGGCACTGGGTGGCAGTGAAGCGCTACTGAATAGCTGGGTAACTACAGCAGAGCTGGTAAGGGAGACATCTAGAAAGGTCCTCGGTGTGACAGCTGCACAGAGGAAGGAGGACAAGGACACCTGGTGGTGGAATAAGGAAGTACAGAAGAGTATACAGAGAAAGAAGTTGGTGAAGTGGGATTGTCAGAGAGATTAAGAAAGTAGACAGGAGCATAAGGATATGAGACGTATGGAGAAGACAGAGGTGGCAAAGGCTATGGATAAGGCATATGGAGAGTTGTATGAAAGGCTGGACACTAAGGAGGGTGAAAAGGACCTGTACCGATTGTCTAGACAGAGAGACTGAGGAGGGAAAGATGTCCAGCAGGTAAAGGTGATAAAGGATAACAAGGGAAATGTACTCACAAGCGAGGAGAGTATGTTGAGCAGATGGAAACAGTACTTTTAGGGGCTGATGAATGAATAGAATGAGAAACAGAAAATGTTGGATGATGTGGGGATAGTAAATCAGGAAGTGCAACAGATTAGCAAGGAGGAAGTAAGGACAGCTATGTAGAGGATGAAGAATGGAAAGACTGTTGGCCCAGATGACATACCTGTGAAAGCATGGAGGTGTTTAGGAGAGATGGTTGTGGAGTTTTTAACCAGATTGTTTAATGAAATCTTGGAAAGTCCACCAAATGTACTGGTACTGGATAGCAAATCACAATAACTCCTCGGCTTGGACAGTGAAAACAGTTTATTCCAAAAACCAAAAATAAAAAACAAAAAACAAAACTCCACCAAATCAACGGTTAAGCACTTTCATCTGACTGATGCAGACTTCATCAGAACTACAACAGGTGGTTCTGCATCAAATAAATATGCTTTTAGGCGCCAAAATAATTTCTCCTATAAAACTTTTAAAGATATATCCATTTGATTCATTAGTAAACATGACAATGCTTAACTTAAACTATCCCTATTGTTACACCAAATACTCATTCTGCTGACAAGCATCTAAAAGCTTCTAAAGACATAAGTGTAAAATGTGGAATATAAATATAAAATATATAAAAATATATAAAATAGTATATAAAATATAAAATTTTATCAGATACATATGAATAGACTGCTACTATTTAAATTAACCATAATATACCATAAAAACCTTGGGGGTTGAAATATATAAAGTATAACAATTCAACTACTAAACCAAAGGGGCTAAGCTAAACACAAAAAAGGTTTAATACTTATAAAATCATTCATACCTGGGAGTCTAGAGGCATCAGTGAGTATCTGCCATTTACTCTCTTTCATAGCCAATAGGGCTTTAACATTTCCTCCAAATGCTGTAATAGCAACCTGATCAATAATTGCAAATTTAAAATGATGTGTATCCCCACTTTTTGATATGTGTCTATAAAGGGCATTCTTTTTGTCTTTAATTCTAATACTATAAAGATGATCATAAATACGTTGTCTCAGCTGTCACTCTGTTTTTCCTATATAAAACGCTGAACATGTATCACATGTTGCTAGATAGACAACATATTTGGTATTACAATTACCTGCCCTACATCGTACATATGTCTTGTTGAAATTGTCCAATTTAAAGCCCTTTGTTTCATTGATGTTGCAGCACTGATTGCATGCTCTACATTTCCTAGTTCCTTTTGTCATCACATTTGTATCATGTAAGTTAGATTCTAAAATCCTTTTAAGGTTGAATCCTGTCTTATAAACAAATTTAGGATGGGTACCCAACAACACCTGGGCTAAATCATCATCCATTGTTATCAAATTCCAATGTTGCCTTATAATATTTTCTATATACCTAACTGCTGGGGAATACATTAACACACAGACCCTATTGCTATGGTCCTCTATTATTTTATTCACCTGTGATGAAGCTACATTTGTTGAATGACCTAGTAAATGTATGCACGTCTTGCCCCACTCCTTGCTAATGTATCTAACAACATCATTTAATAAGGGTTCGGGATATCCTCTTACACTAAACATTGACTTAAATAAGTCTAGTTCATTAACCATAATTTCTCTAGTCGAGGACATTCGAGCTGCTCTAATGCACTGCCCCTTAAATCCATTTTTAAATACGTGTTTGGGATGATTACTACTGAACTCTAAATAATCATTGGAGAATGTCTCCTTTCTATATATATGTGATACAAACCCTCCATCACCATGACTAATATAGGTATCCAAATATGCTGTGCCACTTTCATTGATATTAAAAGTCAATTTTAAAAAATCTGTTGTATTGTTAATGTAATTGATAAAAGGATGAATCTTTTCTACTGGGCCATTCCATAACACAAACAAATCATCCAAAAACGTTGTGTAGTGTGTTATATATTGGTAAAATTTACAATTAAACAAGAATTCTGTTTCCCATTCAAGCATGACCAAATTGGTGAATATGGGGGTACAAGACGCTCCCATAGCAACGCCTCTAGTTTGTCTAAAAAATTTGTTCTCGAAATGTATATAATTATGATCTAACACTAATCCCATCATGTCGGTGATAAGACAAATTTTGTCCCAATCCATGTTTGAGTATTTCCTCAAACTGCTACTAAAATAATCAAGTCCTATCTCCTTGGGGATGCATGAAAAAAGATCAAGAACGTTATTAGTGATGTAAATAAGATTCTTATTCCATAAATGTAATGTCAGATGCCCAAGAAACATCCAAGAATCCTTGATTAGATGGGGAATGTTGTTATAAACTGGCTTAACACATTTGTCAATAGCAACACCCAAGGGAAAGGTTTTTGACTTACTTCCTGATATAATGGGTCTGAATGGAGGACATTCCAAATTTTTGTGGACCTTAGGAATTCCTATAATAGTGGCTAATGTGGGGTAATCAACCTTCAGGAATTGGTAGACATCACTATTAATTCTATGGTCTATCAGGTATTCTTCTATTGCTAGATCAATTTGTCTATATCCAATGTTTACTTCATTGAGGGAGATAGCTTCATAGTTTCCTGATTGATATAAAATATTATATATTTCCTTGATGTAATCCATTTTGTTGTATAATACAATCCTTCCCCCTTTCTCGGGTTTCATAATCCTCACTTCGTTATTTTTCACTAATGTTTGTAAACAGTTGCGTTCTCCTTCAGTCAAATTATCATTAATACCAAATGCTGTGTTCTTGTCAGTCTTATACATTTTGTAAAAATTATAAATATCCTTTTCAAAACTTGCTACCACTGAATTGCTACTGGGTATATATGTACTTTTCTTTTGAGAACACCTTGCTCACTAATATTACATTCAAGTTTCTTATGTTTAAACTGTATAGCTAAATTTAATCTCCGACAATATAATTTAAATTCTATAATTATATCCACCAAGTCAAGGCCTACAGTAGGTATAAATTTCATTCCTTTGGCAAATAACCTGTAAAATTCATCAGAGATATCAACTTTTGTATAATTAAACACCTTAAATCCTTTGTAAGTGTTTGTAATGTTGTCGACTCCACTGGATGTTGTTTCACCTGTATTAACTTTGCTGGTTTGCTTCGATGCTATGCCATATTGTCCATAAACCAATTCATTCAATTGTGTTCCAAAATCACCTGTATCTGTCCCTAAGTTATTTATCTCTTTCTCCTGTTCCAGGGTGTGTATGAATTTTTCAGGGGGGGGACCTGCCCCCTCAAAAATTCAAGTCCCTATCCACCTGCCTATCCTCATTCCTATGGTTTCTATCCCTTTCCACTTCCCAATTACCCTTGGGCCATATCAATGCTCTATTATTAGCGTATTGATCCACATCCCAAGCAATTTTCCTACTTTTCCTCTGATAAATACCAGTAGCTTTCTGTTCGGCTACGACAAACTGTTTGTCATGCAATTCATTTCATTGGGGGAACAGTTCATTGCTTACTATTTCATGATTTAATTTGTCAACTTACTGTACTAACTGAGACAATGTCTCATCATTTTTCTTAACTAACAAGCTCATATAACTATAACCAAAACTATCAAACAGATGATTAAACTCCCCCATAGTGTCTTGGTCCAAATTAACCCCCATAGGGATTTTAAAAAATCTAATGCCTTTAGGAACAATTTTCATAGAAATACATTTAGAAAAATATGCATTTTCAATTTTTAAATTTTTAATGGACAATAACTTTTTTCCAAGCCAGAACCTGCACCATACCCATCATGTTTAGTGAATTCATAATCGTCATTTAAAAAAACAATCTAAATAGTCATTGGCAGCTCCACTTTTGTTTTTGTCCATAACATGAGTTCTGCACTTATTAATTTGATTATGATTGCTGCCCTTGTTAATATTCGGACTCTAAATTTAATAATCTAATCAGTACCTCTTATGTTGTCCGTATGAGCTCTGGTGATACCAGAGTATGTTTTTAATGTCGCCGGGCGTTTGGAATGCGCCCCGAGCCTTTCAGCCTCATCTCGAGTGTGGAAGAGGCTGAAATCAAATGTAAACTCATTTGTGGAATTTTTACTTGTGTTAAAATCCTTACTATGGCTTAATAAGCGTTCATGAGACAAGCGATTCTCGTCAACTGTACATTTCACTTTCCCATTCGGAATCTCAAACTGAGAACTTGTGTCCACTGGAGTGGCAGCCGCCACGCTAACACCAGGAAGTGGGTCACGACCCAATGGGGTTTCCTGCTGCTGGTCCCTTGGTTTAATCGCCTCGACCGAACTCAATGCTGTAAACATGTGCCCAACTAAGTCAACTAAACGAGACATCTCTTCCTTCAACACTAAAATGTCCGACTGAATTTTTAAAATCTTCGCCCTGTCCGATAAAGCCTGAGGATCCTCGTTATTGCCTTCCATACCAAATGCAACCGAAATACACCAACACAGCTACAACGTAATGTCCACAAAATGTACTGGTACTGGATAGAAAATCACAATAACTCCTCGGCTTGGACAGTGAAAACAGTTTATTCCAAAAACCAAAAATAAAAAACAAAACTCCACCAAATCAACGGTTAAGCACTTTCATCTGACTGATGCAGACTTCATCAGAACTACAACAGGTGGTTCTGCATCAAATAAATATGTTTTTAGGCGCCAAAAACATTTCTCCTATAAAACTTTAAAGATATATCCATTTGATTCATTAGTAAACATGACAATGCTTAACTTAAACTACCCCTATTGTTACACCAAATACTCATTCTGCTGACAAGTATCTAAAAGCTTCTAAAGACATGTGTAAAACGTGGAATATAAATATAAAATATATATAAAAATATATAAAATAGGATATAAAATATAAAATGTTATCAGATACATATGAATAGACTGCTACTGTTTAAATTAACCATAATATACCATAAAAACCTTGGGGGTTGAAATGTATAAATTATAAAAATTCAACTACTAAACCAAAGGGGCTAAGCTAAACACAAAAAAGGTTTAATACTTATAAAATCATTAATACCTGGGAGTCTAGTGGTATCAGTGAGTATCTGCCATATTATGGTTAATTTAAACAGTAGCAGTCTATTCATATGTATCTATTTTATATATATTTTATATTTATATTCCACATTTTACACTTATGTCTTTTGAAGCTTTTAGATATTATAAGGCAACACTGGAATTTGATAACAATGGATGATGATTTAGCCCAGGTGTTGGGTACCCATCCTAAATTTGTTTATAAAACAGGATTCAACCTTAAAAGGATTTTAGAATCTAACTTACATGATACAAATGTGACGACAAAAGGAACTAGGAAATGTAGAGCATGCAATCAGTGCTGCAACATCAATGAAACAAAGGGCTTTAAATTGGACAATTTCAACAAGACATATGTACGATGTAGGGCAGGTAATTGTAATACCAAATATGTTGTCTATCTAGCAACATGTGATACATGTTCAGCGTTTTATATAGGAAAAACAGAGAGACAGCTGAGACTACGTATTTATGATCATCTTTATAGTATTAGAATTAAAGACAAAAAGAATGCCCTTTATAGACACATATCAAAAAGTGGGGATACGCATCATTTTAAATTTGCGATTATTGATCAGGTTGCTATTACAGCATTTGGAGGAAATGTTAAAGCCCTATTGGCTATGAAAGAGAGTAAATGGCAGATACTCACTGATGCCACCAGACTCCCGGGTATTAATGATTTTATAAGTATTAAACCTTTTTTGTGTTTAGCTTAGCCCCATTGGTTTAGTAGTTGAATTTTTATACTTTATATATTTCAACCCCCAAGGTTTTTATGGTATATTATGGTTAATTTAAACAGAAGCAGTCTATTCATATGTATCTGATAAAATGTTATATTTTATATACTATTTTATATACTTTTATATATTTTATATTTATATTCTACATTTTACACTTATGTCTTTAGAAGCTTTTAGAAACTTGTCAGCAGAATGAGTATTTGGTGTAACAATAGGGATAGTTTAAGTTAAGCATTGTCATGTTTACTAATGAATCAAATGGATATATCTTTAAAAGTTTTATAGGAGAAATGTTTTTGGCGCCTAAAAGCATATTTATTTGATGCAGAACCACCTGTTGTAGTTCTGATGAAGTCTGCATCAGTCAGATGAAAGCGCTTAACCGTTGATTTGGTGGAGTTTTGTTTTTTGTTTTTTTTTATTTTTGGTTTTTGGAATAAACTGTTTTCACTGTCCAAGCCGAGGAGTTATTGTGATTTGCTATCCAGTACCAGTACATTTTGTGGACAAATCTTGGAAAGTGAGAGGATGCCTGAGTGGAGAAGTGTTTTGGTACCAGTTTTTAAGAATAAGGGTGATATGCAGAGCTGTAGTAACAACAGAGGGATAAAATTGATAAGTCACAGCATGAAGTATAGGAAAGAGTAGTGGGAGCTAGGTTAAGAAGGGAGGTGATGATTAGTGAACAGCAGTATGGTTTCATGCCAGGAAAGAACACTACAAATGGGATGTTTGCTCTGAGGTTGTTGTTGATGAAGTTTAGAGAAGGTCAGAAGGAACCACGGTGGTGGTGCTGCGGTAGCATTGTTGCCTCACAGCAAGA
The DNA here is from genome assembly GCF_019279795.1 of Protopterus annectens. NCBI lineage: Eukaryota > Metazoa > Chordata > Ceratodontiformes > Protopteridae > Protopterus > Protopterus annectens. The sequence continues at coordinate 324,860,324 of NC_056729.1, read as the reverse complement.
TGTTGTCCCGTTCGATTCTCAGCTAGAGCGTCTTCTGTGGAGACATGCAGAATGGGCGTATCTTCGTTGAAGGTTGTGCGTTAAGGCCGGCAACTCAGCACGTAAAAATCAACTGCCAGTCATTAGCGGACCGGAGTTCCACTGTGGCGACCTCTGACCGGAAGGAGCCAAAGGGCACAACAAAAAAAGAGAAGGTTAGAAGGAGTTGCATTGTGTCTTTGTGGACTTAGAAAAAGCATATGACAGGGTGCTTAGAGAGGAGCTGTTGTATTGTATGAGGAAGTCGGAAGTGGCAAAGAAGTATATGAGTGATACAGGATATGTACGAGTGTAGTGTGACAGTGGTGAGGTCTGCGGTAGGAGTGATGGATGTGTTCAAGGTGGAGGTGGGATTACATCAAGGATCAGCTCTGAGCCCTTTCTTATGTGCAATGGTGATGGACAGGTTCACAGATGAGATCAGACAGGAGGCCCTATGGACTATGATGTTTGCGGATGACAGTGTGATCTGTAGTGAGAGTAGGAAACAGGCTGAGACCATGGAGAGGTGGAGATATGCTCTAGTGAGGAGAGAAATGAAGGTCAGCAGGACTAAAATAGAATACATTTGTGTGAATGAGAGGGAGGACAGAGGAATGGTGAGAATACTGGGAGTAGAGATGGCAAAGGTGGATGAGTTTAAATACTTGGAATCAACAGTTCACAGTAATGGTGAGTTTGGAAGAGAGATGAAGAAGAGAGTACAGGCAGGGTGGAGTGGGTGAAGAAGAATGTCGGGAGTGATTTGTGACAGATGGGTACTAGTAAGTGTGAAAGGGAAGGTTTACAAGAGGGTAGTGAGACCAGTTATGTTATATAGGTTGGAGACAGTGGCAATGACGAAAAGATAGGAGTCAGAGCTTGAGGTGGCAGAGTTAAAGACGTTAAGGTTTGCATTGGGTGTGATGAGGATGCACAGGATTAGGAATCAGTATATTAGAGGGTCAGCTCAGGTTGGACGGTTTGGAGACAAAGCCAGAGAAGCTAGATTGCATTGGTTTGGACATGTGCTGCGGAGGGATGCTGGGTATGTTGGGAAAAGGATGCTAAGGCTGGAGCTGCCAAGTAAGAGAAAAAGAGGAAGGCCTAAGATAAGGTTTATGGATGTGGTGAGAGAGGACATGCAGGTGGTTGGTGTGACAGAGGAAGATGCAGAGGACAGGAAGAAAAGGAATCATGATCCATTGTGATGGCCCCTAATGGAATAGCTGAAAGAAGACTAACTAATATATACGTTTGAATTAGGGTTGCCACCTCTCCTGGTTTGCCCGGGAGTCTCACGAATTTTTATAGCATCTCCCATCTCCCGGAAGTAATTCAAAAAACTCTGAGATGTCCAGGAATAATGACATTACACTCTAGCTTAACTGGAACTCAAGCAACCAGCACTCACTCACACACGATCACGCTCACTCTCTCCCAATCTCACACACACACACACACACACACACACACACACACACACACACACACACACACACACACACACACACACACACACACCTATTCTGTGCCCTAACATACACACAGACTCATATACATATCTACTTTAATTAATCGGTTGGAATTCCAGATTATCAAAGGCATATTAATAATCAGGGAAGTTTTTTTTTAGCTAAAATGTTCTTTATCAGTTGTCAAATACACAAAAAGCGAATACATATACAGCAAAACAGAATTATAAAACAATGCAATTAAAATTCCTGACCCACAAATGTTTTCAAACTGTAAACTGACACAGATACAATAGTGAACTACAACAACTTGACGTGCTTAAAAATGAAGAGTCAGAGTAAATTAAAAGACAAACAACTGACATGGAAGAGACTTCCTATCATACTATGCCACAAGAGCTCCAACAATAACTGATCTCACTCAGCCACTACTCCCAAGGGAAACTAACTTATATACTACTGACATCTTCCCCCTCTATCAATAACAACTCTGCTTCCGATAAATCAAGTAAAATTTTATATAGATCTTCGGTCTTGGGTGGCTCTTCTTTTCCACCCCCATTTTCTGGTAATGCTTTTTTTTCGTATTTAGTTAATAACAATCACCCTAATAACCCCCTCTCATGTTTCGTCAAGGCTCCATCTTCTAGTGCAGAATCCAAGAAAAACAATGGTATATTGTCAATTTCATCTAACAAGGCCTGCAGTAGGTACTAATAATCTGCTAAGTCTGTTGTTGTTGTATCTTTCGGCTTTTCCCGGTTAGGGGTCGCCACAGCGGAACTCCGGTCCCCTAATGATTGGCAGTAGATTTTTACGTACCGACTTGCCAGGCCTGACACACAACCTTCAACGAAGGTACGCCCATTCACGCATGTCTCCACACAGAAGATGCTTTAGCTGAGAATCGAACACGACAATGTCTTACTGTGAGGCGACAACGCTACATTCACAAAAAAGTATGCTGTCGTGTATCCCGTTCATCTACCATACAACTAAATTAATATTCTTATGTAGATGAAACGTATCTTACAATATGCTTGGCGTACAGAAATCAATATGAAGGCAGTTCTATATTAATATTCTAAACTTATGGGATAATGTGCCATACCGCAGAAGTGTCTATCAGCTATTTTCATCCCAAGCAACAAACTCCAGCCTTCTATCATTATTCTTACTGGTTCAAAATATCTACCAATATCTTGTATGAGCTACTGATCAATTTATCCAGTGTCTAATCTTGTTTTTTCACCCCCTCCCCCCAAAAAACAATCCATTGGGGGGGGGGTCTTAAAACACTTAACTACTTCCCAAACTTCTTCTTTCGGTTTTTCCCGGTTAGGGGTCACCACAGCGGATCACATGTCCGCTCATGATTGGCAGTGGAGTTTTACAGTGTCGAGTTAACCTTCCACAGAAGGCGCACACACAGACACACACACCTAGGGACAATTTAGAGTGTCCAATCCACCTGCAGCATGTCTTTCGGATGTGGGAGGAAACCCACACAACCACAGGGAGGACATGCAGACTCCGCACAGAAGGCATCCCAACCGAGGATCATCGAACCAGAGAACCTATTGCAGTGAGGCGACAATGCTAACCACTGCACCACTGTGGCCGCCCACTTAACTTCCCAAACTACCTTACTTCAAAGACACAATTCCAAACCACCACACATTAAATAATACTGTTTCACTGTATTGTAATAGTGCTACATTACTGGAGGGGAATAAATGTATCAGATTTTTTCAGATGAGCCCAATACGTGATTTCCTGATGCCCACTGAATATACACAACTCAAATATATCCAATTTCACTTTATTACAGGCCAGGATCATTGGGCCAATCCAGTATTTCTCCATACTGTGTATTCCGTTACCCCTGGTGAGAAGAATTTTGCCTTTCCTTGTTTGCACGAAGCGCGTAAGAACCTAGAAATAAATATGAAGCCACATTTTTTTACTTTTAGCTTCATTGGTATTGATACTTATTGTGCAGTTAAGTATGCATGACACATAACTGTACTTACATTTACAGATAAATTTGAGTGCGCTATTTTTAAGCAACAGACACCATAGCTCTCAACCTTCCATCTCCAAAATGAGGAACACTCGCCTTCATAATGTGGAACAAATGGGCAAAATGTGGAACACATACTAATGGCTTACTAACAACTTCAACTAGGAAGGTCATAGGATGGTTAAAATATGTTAGTTTTACTTATAAATAAGATCCTTTAATGAATTAATATGATTAATTTCTATTTACCATGGATTTCACTTAAAAAATTCCTTACACTGAATGTGTGACAGACTCTTTCAATGTGGAACTTTGAGGAACTTCGAGGAAATTGAACTTTTTAAGACCCCAAATGAGGTACCTTCCTCATAATGAGGTACACTTGAGGGGTATGACAGACACCAGTGTTCCTGTCTTACTTATTTGGTCGTCTGATGTTACTGTTTTGCTTAAAATATCTTTTGCGAAAAACTAAAACGTATTCCTACTGCTGTTTTAAAAATGCAACACTGCCAGGTGGACAATTATATTACGTCCTTTGTATTTTCCCACTGCCGGAAGGGATTAGGAACTAAATGCTCGTTGAAGGTTGCTGTCGGAACTGCCGCATACATGGACTCAGTTGCTTAGTTACGCACTTTCGGCTAGCCCCTGCTCTGAAATTGTGGAATTGTACGTTATAAATAAGTAATAATAAAGTAACAGTATGCAGGACGATGAAACTGAATTGTCTTTAACTATAGCACAAGTCGTACAAAAACTCCAAGGATCAAATCTGCACTCCCAATTAGAGCGACAAGCAAGGGTGAGTTGCATTTACAAGTGCTTGTTGCAGCTTTTTTTATTTTATCTTATGCTGCCTGCTAGCTCCCCAGGTGATTGAAATAAACACCAAAGACTAGACAAGATAACGTTGTGCGTTAAACACGTGCTTTCCGATTCCAGCGGTAACGCATAAACTATGCAAGTGCTTACTAGGAGAGAGAGGGAACCTGGTGACAGCATGCACCTGCCAGTGTCCTATTCCATATTTCACATATGCTATTATTCCTTGTCTGTCAGTCCTCCTTTTCCATTTCTTTGCGTTTTAAGAAACAACGCATTTGCTTAATTAATCCCAAAGGACGCCCAGTCATTCTTATTTCTGATGTTTACTATTGTTCATGTTCCAAAAAGCACTACATACTGTTGTTTACTGAATGATCCCCATGCGCTTGCTTTATAGAAAAACGCGAGCTGTAGCTACTGAGCAGCAGTTTGGGTTTATTATTGGGTGGGTGGTAGGGCTTTAGCCTTTTCTTTCTTTCTTTCTATGTTTTTTAATATGGAAGTACAGTATTTTGCTGTAATACCCAAAACCAGCATAAAGGACTGACTTCACGTTTTGCTAGAATACAAGATCATTGTTAAAGAATTTCTGTTGTTTTAAATTTCCAATAACATTAAAGTACTTGTCATACAAAATAATTGCTTTATGCAACTGTAAGAGTAAGCTTAGGAAATACTACATTTTTTTTGGCCTACAACAACCAGGCATTGTTTATGTTTTTCACAGGACGCAACTGTCCAAATAGGCTGTGTCCTGAGTAAAGAGGGACCGCTGGTAATTCTAGTGGTTGGAGAATCCTTATGAAATCTGATATTTGTTTATTTGGTAACGTTTGCTTTATTCTTTTGTTTAGCCTTATGAAAGGCGTGTGGGGAATAGGCATGATGTCAGCCTTGCTCAGGAATCATAGAAAATGTAAGTCTGTTTTAGACCAGAATCCATGTCTGCCTTGCAAATAACCACCCTCAAGCTCTACCAATGTATGTCCCAAAGAGTATTTCACAGCAGCCATCCAATTTTATAAGCTATGTTTGAAGACTGACATGAAGTCTTATTGCTGAAATGTAAGGGGAGTTCTGTTCCGTAAGGGGAGTCTATTCCACAGAAAAGGGAGGCACTGTGTTGTTCATCTTTCCATTTAGTTTTATTTATTACTTGATATAAATTGAGACCTTTTGTTTTAGTGTTGGCTGCACTATTTGATATATCCATAAAAAGGAAGTTTTGGATAATAGGATCTCTAAGGGCATGAAAAATAACTCGCAGGTCTCCCCTCGAGATCCTCTCTGACATGGAGTACAGAGACAGAGATTCCAGCCTTTCCTGTTAACTAATATTTTTAATGGCTGAGATCTTTTTTTTTGTTAGGAACCTCTATGTTTTTTTTTTTTTTTTTTGAGTTTTATGATGTGTCTAGAGAGATATACAACATAGGCAGAGTGGGGAAAGCAAAGGCTTGGCCAGTACATAGAAGCCATTGAACAAGAGGCACAGACTGTCCTTAGCAAAACAAGAAAGCTTGTTGATCATCTCATTCCAGGGAGATGCATACTGGATTTCCAGGTATGGCACTCTCCTTAGACCAATCAGTTATTGAATCCATTTATATTTTCCTTGAATCTTTACATCATTCTCAGAGGGGGAGGATACCAGTCAAAACCGAAGTCTTATCCTTGACTGAAGCATATGTAACAAGTTGTAGTAAATCCTTCTGCATCTCTTTCATAGATTTGTGTGACACATCATTCACTCTAACATGCACTGTGATTGTGTCATAGTCATAGTTGCTGTAAGAGAGTGTCCTGAGGACCCTTGATATGTCAGAATTCCTGGCTTCTGAGAGACAACCAACTGCAACCCTGTCCTTGTTCAGCCCAGTGAACTTGGAGTCAGTGTGTCTAAAAATGGAGTCAGCAATTACTAAGATGTTTAAAGAAGTTGATTTATTCTTAAGCACAGGAGTGTTAAGTTGTTTGTGACTTGTTGATGAAGGGATGCATGTTAGATTAGTATATGTGTTTAGGGGTTTCATTGATGCCTACACTTTAGAGTTCTAGGAGGCTTTAGTAGTGATTTCTTTATGGCATCAGCATATGACTGTTTATTGTTGTTCATATTAGGATGTTGCATTTCTCTGAGAGTGAGTGAAACAGTGTGATGCTTTCTGCATGTATGGAATTTTGGGAGGGTTGCCTCCAAGTTAGCTATGTGTTTACACCTCTTGCAGATATAATTAGTTGGTTGAGCAAGTGTTCATTTTTAGTGAGTATGTGCAGTCCTTACATTGCCTTAGGATGGCAAGTGCTAGAAGGCTAGCAACAGAATGGAAGGTATAACACAGAAATCATGCATTCAGAATGCTATTGTCATGTGTACACTAACTTCTTAAAGTTATACCATTATTTAGTTTTTTATTTGTCTCTATTTGCTATATGCAGCTCACAACCCAATTTTCAGTGTAGTTACACTGAAAAAAAATGTAGCAAAAAATAATAATAACATAAGAATCATCAGCAAAAAGGGAAAAATACATGCAAATAGGATCATAGTAGTTAGTGAGCATAGAAAGAAGAAATAGGTAGCATGTTATAAGGATAATGCACTTTATAAAAACATTATAAAATATGTTGTTATGAAGTGAAGATTATGAAGTAAACATCATTTGCATTTCATTGGATTTCTGGTGTGTGGCTGGAATATCTGTTGGATTTTACTTAGATGTCCTTTGTTGTGTTTGTTCTGCAATAGGACATCATAAGGAACTTGAGCTATAGAAGAAAGACTTTTTAAAACTGATAGTACAGTATAGTTCTGTTTGTTTTTACCAATGCTGCTTAGTGGTTACAATTCTATATGACAGTCCAGTAAAGTAGCAATGATGAAAAAAACTGAGTGACTTGATGTTATAGATAGTGTGTAACTGACAAATCTAATTTACTGTCTTATTACTATGAATGCTTTAGTCTCAACTGTATGTATAAGTAACTACAGTGTAAAGTGTTTAAATATGTTATTCTGTAGTTGCCTTGTGACCCAATAAGTGACTGAAAAAGGTCTTTGGCCCACTTTACTCACATGGTTAACACACTTAAATAAAATGGCAATAAACTTGATATAACATATTAGAATAAATGAATTAAGGGGTTTTCAAACATAAAAAGGAATAAGAATCACAATTCAGCAAGCATAGTCGGTATTTCAGTGAACCATATGACACGTGAAACAGTTTATAAGAAGGATTTGCATATTTAATCTTGAGAACTGTTTAGGAGGATCATAGCTGGGGAAATTGGCTTTGAGAAATGTAAGAGATTGAAGGAAAAGAGCGGCTCCACAATTTTGCATGTTTTAGCTTCAGAGATGTATGTACCTCAGATTAAAAGAAGGCTGGTTTCAAACTTTTCTTGTGTATGCTGAGTAATAGAGATTGCTATTTGTGTTTTTGTTAAGGGTATCATGGTAAGTATACCTACTTATGATCTAAATTCTCTGGATATAGTGCACAAGTAGGGACAGGCAATTTGGGGAATTAGGAAATATTTGGGTAAATTGCTTTAGAATGAAAGTCAAATGGTTGATTAAATTCCAACCAGTGACGCTTGCAAAAGGTGATACAGTTAGAAGTATCACCATGGCAGAAACAAATCAAGCTATTCTTTTGAGGCTCATTCAGATTTCTGGTGTAAGGAAGACATAAGACCCATGAAAATGTGCTTAAAGTATAGTATGCATGTTAGTATGTAGTAACAGTAGTGAAATAGTAAATCGAGATGAGGGATGGTTTTGTTTTGTTCTGTACAATATACCAAGGTTTTGGTTTAATTTAGAGATATGATCTGATGCACATTTAGGATCATAGGAGATTACTAGGCTAATGGCTCTGGGGCCGTTACAACCCTAGCCAAGAGTTTATCCCCAAAAGAGAAACCTCAATCAGCAACTGTCGCCCCCATCAATGAGGGACACAGGTGGAACCCCTGGGGCAAATTTGTGCTTGCCCATCCACTCATCAAAGTTTCGCTTGAAGAGGGTCAGCGACGTACTTTGTTTGACGTGTATGGGGAGTCTATTCCAGAGAAAGGGTAGTTTATCACATTTTAGCTGATTGTGAGTTGTGAATCCCAATAGTTTATATTTTTCTAACCATGCTAATCCTGAAATTAAACACTGATCCAAATTAGCTTGGGGGTAAAGTACATCTTCATCCCTTTTATAGACAGGTGGTGCAAAGCATCCTAACTTTATGTACTTTGTGGGCAGGCAGTACCTTGAAGGAATGTCATTATGTTTACAGTTTGCCCAGGGGCCTTCCCCAAAGCCATACACTTGTTTTTCATCTTTCTTAATCCTTTCTTTGTGAGGTAATTTTTCATTTGATGGACAGAGACATCCAACTTAGTCTCGAAGCTGCTGTGTTATTCTCTATATTCATCTCATCACATTGGATGTCCATACCCCACATACATTTATCTCATCACACTGGATCTCCATACCCCACATACGTTTAGCTCATCACACTGGGGTTTCCATACCCCACATACATTTATCTCATTACACTGGATCTCCATACCCCACATACATTTATCTCATTACACTGGATCTCTCCATACCCTACATTTCTCCCATCCTAATAATTGATTTCTTCAGTACATGATGCTTCTTTCTCCTCTTGGAGGAATCTTTTAAACAATTCCTTTCAAACTTACAACTTGTTCCTGTTGCAAAATAGGTGTCATAACATGAAAATCTCTAACCTCTCTCTCGCTATTTCTGTCACATATATAAAACTACTCTTACAATAAAATCATGGTTACCTGCTCCTTAGTTGAACCATGGACTCTGAACTCATCTTCTGAAAGGTTATTCTTTTATATTTTACGATCCTGCATACTTAATTTGTTTACTTCTTTGTGTTTCATTATATTGTGTCTGTATTCGTCTGTATAATTATAACCTTTTTTTACTGTGGAATTTGATATATACGTGTTGTTATTTTCTGTGATTTGTAAACATTGTTATACCGTATTCTGCTATTTTTTTTTTTTTTTATGTATACCTTGGCTGACCCTGTAAATGGTCCACAGGGATAAGTATTCTACCCTAGCTAACAGATTTAAATAAAACATGCTGGAGGAACAGGTATATTAACCAAACATTTACTCCATCTCTGTAACAGATTTCCTTTGCATCTGGCAGGCATCAGTAAATTCATTGCAGGCCTGACCTGCTTTGCTGTTCTAGAAGCATTAAGTACATCATGAAAGTGGGTATTGGCAAGATGTATATGGTCCCATGACTTACTAGCCTTGTCGTTCTGTGATCCTGTAAATATTGTACTACTTCAGTGGTGCATTTGTTAAGAGAGGTAATGTTAAGGTTAATTACAGGTTGGATATGAGTTGAATCAGTGTTGCAGTAAAGAGGCATTTCATTTTAAGTGGGCTGGATATGTCTGGCAGTAAAAAACGTAAGCGTTAATTATATTAATGCTAATGTGAAGACCAACATTTTTGAACTAATCCACAGAAGGTGTAAAAGTGGAACAGTATAACTGGGTCAAAGAAGGCATAAGAAAAAGCAAAAGCAGTAGCCTTCATAATGAAATACAAATAGTCTAGTATTAGTAGCTACCTGGCTGAAGGGAATTTTTAGCATATAAATGCTTGCACTGTATTTTTGTAGTTCAAAATTAATGACAGACTCTTATTCCTTTGTTTTGATGATGTGATTTATTTGTTTACAAAATCTCAAATACCTAATTGCATTTTTGTCAACGATGACTGCATCTTTGTTTAATTTCCAGGAATGCTTTCTGTCATTGCAGTTGGAAATGCATTGCATGGCACTGCCACATCTTTAAGTACAATATGTATATTTTAGCTGTATTCCAGCAGTGCTTAACAACTTCTTTCTTAAGCTGGTGGCTGTGAACTAGTGTTGAGAAAGTTTCTTGTGGTATAATTGATCAGTTATTTTCTACAATATGGGGTGTTTAACACATGATTAGAAATAAGCCAAATGAACCAAGAATTTCATAGAATGCATACTTTGTATTTAGAATACTAGAAGAGAGTTGGGTGAAATTATTTCTTATGGCACAACTTCTCTAATTAAGTTTAATGTCTAATATTGCTCATATGAACTTTTCATAAAATACCAAAATACATTTGTTTCTTATATAACAATATTACTTGTATAACATATTACTTTGTTTTAATAATTTCTTGTTTTATCTCTTCTGTATAGATTCTAGGCATTGCAACTGTGTAGTATTGTAAATACAGAAGCCATTGTTATATTCTAACGCAAGCCGTATGCAAGCTTTGCGTAACATTACCTGACATTTGTTCTAGAGAGTTTTTAACATTTGGCCCAGTAGTTTCATAGATCTTCTAAAGGTATCAATAATCTTCTAAAGGTATCAATAATCTTCTAAAAGTATCAATAAAGGAGAATCTGGCAGTTACTAAACTGCTGAGGTCCTTTAAAAAAATCAACTTTATTTAGAGTTGCTGATGTAAAAAAAAAAATCTAATCTCTAATTAAGTATTTACCAGAATCCATAACACAGCATTTATACTGAATCTGAAACCAATTGCTTTTGCCAGTTATTTGTTTTTTTTTTTCAAATAATTCTTAATTACTGAAATGTTGTTCTTTCTTGATGAGGGGGCAAAAACTGTTCTGTACTCCTGTACTACATTAGTAATGGTTGCTAACCCTAACCCTGTCCTGCCCCTAACATTCATGTTAACTTAAAAAAATAAATTTTCCTTAATACTACCACAAAACAAAACAGTCTCAGACACACACAGGTACCAACAAGTACGCACATGCATATATGTTGTTGTTTGTCTTTCGGCTTTTTCCCCTGTAAGGGGTCGCCACAGCAGAACTCCGGTCCGCTAATGATTGGCAGTAGATTTTTATGAAACGCCGAGGTGCCAGCTCGACGCCCAACCTTCAACGCAGGCACGTCCATTTACGCATGCATACATACATACATACACACCATTAATGTAAGACTCACTTAACTGTTATGATAAAGCACACATCCAATAAAATGTCAGTTCATAAAACCAATTATTTGAACAAACAACCCTGTACATCTGGCTATTGACCAGTGGAAGATGTGATCAAACACACTGCACTGATATATATATATATGTGTGTGTGTGTGTGTGTGTGTGTGTGTGTGTGTGTGTGTGTGTGTAGATATATATATATATATATATATATATATATATATATATATATATATATATATACACATACGTGTGAATAGTCATGCACACACATATGTGGGTATGTACACACACACACACCTATTTTTATATATATATATATATATATATACATATATATATATATTACAGGTGTGTGCGTATTGATATATATTTATGAGCACGCATGCATATATAAAAATATGCTTTGCATTTTGTATGTCAATATGTATGTGTGTATTTATGCATATCCACACACATGTGCATATACACATAGCTATATATAGATGTGAAATGTGAAGCAGTTCCAGTTAGAAAACGTTTGGCACAGAAGTCACTGCCCACGTAAACAAATTCTAAAGAATTAAGTTCCAAAAATGTACCATATTGCATATTCTCATGAGAAATTTTACAAATGTTCATGAAGTGTTCTAGACCAGTTAGTATTTTGGAAGTCTATGTCTGCGTTGAAACAGGTAGCACACTCACCTTTGGTGCTGAGAGATCGGAACACTGAGTTCTGTTCCTTGTCCAATGAATTGGATTAACTTTTAAATTGCTGATACTACAGTGCAACATTAATGGGTTGTTGCACTCCTGAGTGTACTATCCTTCAGATGAGATGTTACACCAAGGTCCCATCTGCTTGAGTTGCTGGCAGCTCAGGTTGTTGTAAAAGCTCCCACAGCACAGACTCCCTCTTCCCACAGAAGAGGAGAAGTTCCCTTATGCCTTGGCTAAACATCCCCTAGAATAAATAGCATCTCAGATCTCTTCTGGAAAAAAGACCACTGGCGTTGTGGGACTAGTATGGTCAACAAAGGATAACAAAGCAAAATAATAACCAAACAGACTATTTCAACTTTACAATGTTTTGCTGCAGTTTCTACATGCATCATGACATGTGGTGGTTTAAGTGCTGTGATGCATGTTTCCCATAGCATTCCTAATATATGGGCGCTGCTGTTTGATGAAAAGATTTGTAAACTTTTTATTAAAAAATGTTGTACCATGGTTTAATTTAGCCCTCTGTTAATTGTCACTGTGTGAATAGTGTGGGTTGTGTCCATATAGCCCTCTGTTAATTGTCACTGTGTGAATAGTGTGGGTTGTGTCCATACATTATAATTAATATGTGCCGTTATACGTGTATCGTGATGTGTCCACTAAGCTTTCTGAATGCTTCCCACTTTGCCTGTACAGTGGTGTCACCAAGGGTTAAGTTCAGATGACATCAGCATTGGGAACGATTAAATAAAGAACTGGGATAGATATATTTTGCATGATGAGAAAGGATGCATCACTGTGCCGTAGAAACCACTTGCCATGGTGCAAAAGGCCTAAACTGTGATGCTGAGGAAAACTGGTTCTCCCAACCTTCTCTGGTAGAATTTTCTTTTTCTCCGATTATTTTAATGAATTTTGATGTGTTATAAATGCGTCAGTCTACACCTATTCCTTCTTTAGTGCCAGCCTTGGAGGATGCGTATAATGCTGCTTGTAACAGCTCTGATTCACAGTTTTCAGTCTCCCAAGAAGTATCTAGGAAGTATAATATATAATGATTTTTAAGCTAATAAGTACTTGTTTTCTCACGTTAGGTCTGACCCTGCAGCAATCCCAACATCTGTGCCAGTTGGAAACGGGCTGAAAGTGTCATCCAGCCCTTCCACAGTGGACAGCAAAATAATATTTTCTACTTCCATTTTGTTGCATAGCATTCTTAACTGTCAGACCCATATGTGGAAGTTTGTACTTGTTTGTATAGACAGCTTGATAGATCTAGCTATCATTGTTCCCCCTGAAAGTAGTGCCTATCTCAATTCCATTGTTTCCAACATATTCTAAGTACCTAAACATACCTTAAGAAGTGTGTATGATTGTTCAGATACTGTGTCTAGGACTTCAGGTTCTGCTACTGTTTTGAGGAGGTATGCCTGGGTATGAAATCAAAAGTTTTTTGATGGGATAAAGCCTGAGATTTTAAATTCAGCTTTAGATAAGGAGGTCTTATTTGGCCCGTCTGCACTCAAGTCATCAAACAGCTTAATGATAGAGAGAATTTAATTCAGGGAGTGTCTAAGATTTTTCAGCCCCCATTCTCCCTTTCAAATCTCCCAACTCTTCTTTCATATCTAAGAAACAAAAGGTAATCCCTGCCTTTTTAACCCAAACAGGCAGTAGGGGAGCAATAAGAAACAAGGATCCTTTCCAAAAAAGAGAGAGTCTACAACTTCAGAATGACTATGGCAGCATTCCCGCCCACCTTCCTTTCCCCTTCTGCACCAGTCTTTCAAAACATGTTTCAGTAGCTGACACTGTACATTCCTCTTTGGCAGCAAAGTGTGACAAACTGATGGGTGTTAAGGTGGTCCAGAAAGGATGCAGTTGGCATTGGATACAGAAATCCCCTTTTAAGTGAATTCTTCCCCAACCTCTGAACCAAACATTTTTCCTCAGATTCTTCAGCATTTGCTCATCCTAGGAATCATAGAACTAGTGGCATCAAATCAAGAGAGCAAAGGCTTCTATTCCAGAAAGTGTCTGGTATGAAAGAAATAGTCTTCTTGGAGACCAGCTCAAGATCTTTCCCATATATATCTGAAGTTCCAAAATTCAAGATGTTGACCCTTCAGAGTTCATTACTTCTCATTTCCCAAAGAAGCTTTATGGCCACATAAGACCTAAAAGTTGCATACCATCACATTTCCATAGCCAAAGGCTTCAGGAAGTTTCTCAGATTTGCTATGTCTGGTTCACATTATCAGTTCTCTGTATTACTATTTGGGTTACATACTGCTTCAAGGGTGTTTACAAATTGTCTAGTTTTAGTCCTAGCTCATTGCTAACTGAATGGCACTCACACTTTTCTTTATTTCATTTTATATTTATTTTATTTCTTTATTTAAATGACTTGCTTATTTTTGTAGAGTATTCTTCCAGATGTCAAGAGTTCTTGACATTGGTTTAATTTTTTTCTAAACAATGTGACATTACAGGTAAAGATTAAAAAATTCTCCTTGACCCTATCACACAAGATTGTCTTTGTAGGATGTCTTCTAGACTCTCTCCAGCCACAGGAGAAGGTAGACTTTTATCTGGAAACCTTCCTGAGTTTCTACTTTCACTCTCTGAGTTCAGCCTTAGTGGTTTTCAGGATTCTGTGGTTTGTGGCATGTATGATTCTCATGTTTCACCACTGCATGTTACACATGATAAAGATTAAGTGGTAGCTAAAAAACATAAGGACCCAACATTTGCATCCTCTGGTTTTTCAGATATTAAACTTGGGCCTACAAATACAAGAAAATGAAGGTCTCCCCTTTTCTTCTCAACCTCCAAGTCAGTCTGTAAGTATAGATGCCTCAGCTTTTAATACTAAATTATATAATAAATAAATAATAAAATTAAACTTTAATTGGTATAACAAAGAGCGAGGAAGCAATAAGGGGATAAATAGAGAAGACAATAGGACAAATATATACAATAATGACTACGATGTTGATTTCCCCCCACTAGTGAGACAGGATATGGATTTTGATTTGAGTGAGAGAGGAAATGGACATTTTCACATGAGGGGGGGGATAAGAGGAAGGGTTAGATACAGGTAAATGAATTTCCCAAACTTGGCACGCCTATTGAGACTCATGGTATAGTAAAAGAGGAGAATAAATGGATGTTAAATGGCTTTACTATATACAATTTTAGTAGCATTGAATTAAATAGGGAACATTTTACTTTAATGGAGAAAGGTTTCAAGTTTATTCCAAAAGTTAGAGGAAACAAAGTAGAAACATTGATAGACATGAAAATTTTCTTAAGGAAAATGAATCTAGAGTTGTTATTTCAAAAAGAAGAAAATGGTATGGACTTCAACAATCTACAAATAACTAATGAACAAAGATTATTGAAAAACAAATATACTTTTAATCCACCCATCCAGGCACAATTAAAGAATTTTGAAAATGTGATGGAAGAAGCAATCATTAAAGCTGATAAAAGGGTAGGATTTAGGAACAATTTAGACACAAAAGAAAAAGACAAACTAGAAGAATTAAGATATGATGAAGGAATTAGAGTCATGAAGCCTGACAAGGGTGGGGGGTGGGGTGGTGATTATGGATGTTATAGAATATGAAGGTAAAATGAATGAAATATTAATGAACGAAACTAAATATAAAGTAGTTTCTAAGAATGAGATAAACCTAGCTTACAAGAAAATTGATATAATGCTAGAAGATATGTTAATTGAAGCTATCATAGATAGTAAAATGTTCTCATTTTTGAAAATAGATAAACCCAGGATCCCAATTATTTTCGGCATACCGAAAATACACAAAAATAATGTTAACCCACCCTTCAGGCCCATTGTATCAGCAGAAGGCTCGAAAACCACACCATTAGCCAGGTTTGTGGATGTAAAAACTAAACACATATGGTTGAATAAAAAAGCAATACTTAGAGATTCTTGGGACCTCTTGAGAAGTATAGGCCCAGAATTATTTGATAAAGACTTAATATTAGTGACAATTGATGTGATTGACTTGTTCGGGTCCATACCATATGATGAAGGTACCAGGATGTTTGAGGAAGAGATATTTAATGATAGTAATTTGATACATAAGGACAAAATAGTGTGCACAGGCTTAATGGACTTGATTTTAAGGAATAATTTTTTGACCCATAATGGGGAGTTTTTCCAACAAGTCCAGGGACTTGTGATGGGGGCAGCCTGTGCACCTACTTTTGCTAACTTGGTACTCGCAAACTGGGAAGAAAGATATATTTTTCAATCAGAGTACATAAACTATTGTAAGATGTACAAACGGTTTTTAGACGACATCATAATTTTTTGGAAAGGAAGCTATGATAAATTGGAAGAATTTATTACTTACATAGGGGAAACTACCAGCTTCCTCAAATTTACCCATACTATTTCCCATGACAGTATAACTTACTTGGATGTAGAAATTATGAAAAAAAGTAATACCTTTGAGACTAGAGTATTCATGAAGGATACCTATGTCAATTCTTTCTTACATTATGAAAGTGGGCATCCAATTTATTGTAAGAAAAATCTGGTCAAAGGACAATTTGTTAGAGGGTCAAGGATGTCAAGCTTGGAGGATGACTTTATAGAAGAATGTGATAGGTTGGAAAGGATGTTCCTGGAAAGAGGTTATCCAAAAGATTTCATTACAGAGTTAAGAAAGGAAGTTATAACAGGAAGGCAAGGAAGATTTAAACAAATAAAAGGAGAAAAGGAAGTTATACAAAGCACTATAGGACATTTAACTACTAGTCGATCCAACTACCAACAGGGACTGGTATTAGAGTATAATGCTTTAAATATGAAGGTGAAATAAATATTTCAAAAGGAATGGGTAAAATTTAAAATATTAACGGACTTAAAAGGACTCCCTGATATGACACCTAGAGTGGTGTTTAAAAATTCTAGGTGTTTAAAACACATATTGGAGACTGGTAATAATAACAATGGTAGAATTGGAGATAGGGCTAATACATTGAAGGTAGGAACATACAAATGCGGAAATTGCAGACAATGTGAATTTATACTCAATGAAGAAAAGGTTTTCCTGGGAAGCAGACAATTTTGGGTAAAAAGTAAGGGCTAT
Organism: Protopterus annectens; assembly: GCF_019279795.1. Taxonomy (NCBI): domain Eukaryota; kingdom Metazoa; phylum Chordata; order Ceratodontiformes; family Protopteridae; genus Protopterus; species Protopterus annectens. The sequence goes on along the minus strand of NC_056729.1, from coordinate 324,843,120 downwards.
TTCAACTGTGAGTCGAGAGGGCTCGTATACCTGGTTATATGTATAAATTGCACATCATATTATGTCGGAAAAACTGAAAGATCCTTGAAAAAGAGGATATATGAACATATGTACGACATAAAAAGAAGTAAAGACACTAATGCACTTTATAGACACTCACAGGTATGTGATGAGTATAAGTACAGATTTTTTGTATTGGACCAGGTGAAAAAGGATATGAGAGGGGGTCCATGGGAGGAAACCATCGGCTACAGAGAATTATGGTGGCAATTGGTATTGGAAGCCAACAAACCCCCAGGATTAAACGAATATATCTCCATTACACCATTGTTAAAGTTAAAAGCAACTAAGATTTGATTATACCTTTCACTTGGAAGATAGACAGTAGATAGCAGTATTTCCTTACATATACAAAAGGAAATGAACTTCACAAGTTTTACTACACTACATTACAAATGTTCAAATAAATTTACAAACAATATAGGACATGTTTTAAGAACAGCATAGAATATTTTAGGATAAGTTATTTATTACAATTAGTATTTTTTATAAAAAAAACAAACTATTATATTTACAAAATGAGAATATATTTTTAGTGATTTTACAAGCATATTCGCACATTTGCACATCTTTAAATGAATGAAATCAATGATTGGTTATTGCATTAATTAATTGGTGTATATAATTATGATGACCTAGGTACGTTTGTTAATCTGATGAAGTCTTTCACAGGACGAAAACGCATGGTTTTAATAGCGTTCATTTGGTGTATTTTTACGTGAATAAACTGGTTACAGCTGATTATTTCTCCTTTGGACTTTCTATTTCTTTGGCTTGGTTAGTGCAAGAAAGTTTTTTGCCGTGGTGGTTTTAATAGATGCCTCAGATTTTGCCTGAGGTGGGCAGTTTTTATGGGGATAAATTTGCAACCCCTATGTGATTCTTCAGATGCACCAAAACACATAAATATAAAAGAGATGTTGGCTGTTATCCATGCCTTAAAATCTCTTCATCATCTATCATCTGTGGTCCCCAGGACCTCCCAGGTGATTACAGACAACATCACAGTGATGTGGTACATCAGTAAACAAGGGGGCTTAAGGTCATACTTCTGTGTTGGCTGGCTGTGATTGCAGTGGAGTTAGTTCTTCAGCACTCTAAGTCTCCAAACATCTTATATTCCCGCAGAGCAAAATGTAGTGGCAGACAAGCTGAGCAGAACTGGGACAGACTGTGACAAATTAAAAATTGAAATTAACTGAGGGGAGTCTTCCAGGAATTGATTCAGTTGTGAAAAACACCTCAGGTAAATCATTTGCCTCCTTTCAAAACAGACAACTAAACAAATTTTTATCCCAGGCTCCTTGTCATCAATCCTGCAAAACAAATGCTTATTCATTCATGTAGATGAGAGTGTTCCTTTATGCATTTCCACCTTTTCCTTGATATCTAGGGTAATTCTGGAGATTCAGAATGACTGTTCAAAAATAATTTTGGTGACCCCGCCCCCCGCCTTCTTATGGAATTTGCCAGAGGCAGTTAGCACAAGGTCCCACACAAACAACTTACATAAGGCAGGGGAGTTTGATGCACTCCAGTCAACATCATCTTCATCTAACTGCCTGGATGGTTAAATTCTAACACCTTTTTTGGCTCCTCTTTTCAGAGGATGTGCAACAGGTACTAAAGGAGGCAAGAAATCTTGCTGATAGAAAATTATTATATTGTCACATAAAAGAGGTTTTCTTGTTGGTGCCCAGCCAGTAACCAGGGCCCCATCAGGGATTATGTAACACTGGTGACCAAATGGGTTTATCTGAAAACATCGAAATCCCACACTATCGAAGACCAAATCATTGAGATGAAAGCATCGAAGCCTCACTTCAGTGAATGACCAGATCTTCAAATCAGTTCCCACTGTAAGTAACCTGTTGGCCAACAAGGTGAACTTTGCCCTTTTCCCAACTGTATTGCGATCTCAGAGTTGATATATTTAGTTGGGAAGGTGTAGCCCCCACCTGGGTGGGTTGGGTATGATGTGGTTTCGTTTTCGTTAGTTTTGGTATGAGTGGTTTCTTACTGTGGGATTGGATTTGCTGATTCGGTTGTTCACTGAAATGAGGTTTTGATGATTTTGTCTTGACAATTTGGTCTTCAATATTGTGGGCTTTTGATGCTTTGAAGTAGACCTGCTCAAATAGTTCTGTGATTTCACTTGTTTCTGGCCTTTCATACTCCTCTATCAAGATACAGCTTGCAGCCATTTCAGCATGTCTGCCATGGATCCTCTACTTCCTTCTATGTTTTTAGTAAAACAGTTTATGAAAGGAGTGTTACACTTTAGACCACCATTCAAACAGATTGCTCCTTTCTGGGATCTTAACATTGTGCTGGAAAAGTTTACCACATCGCCATTTTAAACCTGCACATCAAGAAGACTTGAGGTTCATTAAAATATCTTTTCATTGCTCTGACATCTGCAAGAAGAGTATCTGAGTTCAGAGATCTCATGGTAGGTGAATCCGACCTGGCTATCCATAGGGATATTGGTCCCCAGTGCTCTATTTTGACTTCCTGGGATCAAGGAGAAGTGATTATGTGCACTCTGGATGTGCATAGATAGCACAGGCACTATCTTGACAGAATGAAGTGCTTTAGAAAAGTGTCTCTGATTTTATTTTCTTATATTTGGATTAAGAAAGGAAAACCATTGTCAAAACAGACTATTCAGATTATCTTTGGCTATTGTCTCTTGTTTTCCTCACCATGGCAAACCAATTTTAGGCAGTATCAAGGCTCACTGTACAAGGGCTTTGTCTTCTTCACTAGCATATTGAAAAGGGGAGGACTGTAGAAGCATTCTGGAAGTAGCTGTGTGGTCTTTATACATATTTTACAAGACATTATAAACTGCATTATTTCTCTAGAACCAGGACTGGTGTTGCTAAGATCATTCTCTAAGGGATGCTGGAGCCGTGTCCTTCTTCCTCCCAGGTTGAATAGGCTTAAGTAATCAACCCATATAGCCTGAGGACTGCTGCAGTGGGAATGATGAACATAGTCCATTTGCGTAAGTTACACTTACCCTTAACAGTATATGTTAAAATTCCTCACTACTGCAATAGCCACACTCCCCTAGTACTGTATATAGTTATCGTTGGGAAATAGTTTGATGATTATTTCTTTTTTGCTTAGTTCAGGATAAGTATGCTGCTACTTAACTTTTTAGGAAAAAAAAGTCCTGAAGATTTTGCACTCTGCTGATTTTATTCCTTAGAGCTGAGCTATCAGCAGTCAGAGTGTAAGTGTGGGAGGGAGACGGACCTGTTGGAAGCTGGATGGTTGCTGTGTCTTGGGCAAGACACAACCCATATAGCCTAAAGGCTAATGCAGTAGTGAAGAATTCGAACATCTACTGTTATCGGTAAATGCAACTTGCACAACTGTAATACCTGTAATATTCATTTACGTGTAGTGTTATGTTTTGGTTCCACTGTTTCTTTTTTCTTAGCATCTCTAGGAATTGACCAATATATGTTAAAAACCTTGCAACTGTTACAAATGTATTTAACAACATAGTCAGAATTATATACTTTGTCAATATTCTTTACTAGTTTACTCGTGAGTGAAGAACTGTTTATTTCTGTAATCATTTTCAACAACTTGATGGAATGCTTTACCTGCTATTGTATCAGTATAAACTGTAATTAAAGAAAAATAACAACATCCTCAGTGGTGTTCCTACTGATCCTTAATAATGGACTTTTAGAGATGCTGTTCTTCATGTGTTGAGGTTGAGCAGTATTAAAATATAATAGACTGTTTCCTTTCTAGTGACTTTCTATAAGTTTGTTTCTCTGACAAGGAAAGTACATCCAAAAAAGGCACACTAAATATGTTCGTAGTCAATGAGAGCTGTATGCCATAATTATTATTATTATTATTGATGTTTTGGTGCAGCAAATTTAATTTATTGTAATCAGGATGCCAAATTAATAACACACCATTTATTAGGTGCGTGCAACATATAGCACTCTTAAGCTCAGTGGTAAATTAAATAAATGTTTTTACAAAAATTAAATAAGTTACAAGTTTGCAGCCCCTTAGCAGTTCCCTTCCATTGCACATAATATTCGCCATTAAATGGAAACAAATTACAATTCAGGACAGTTTCTAATAAAGTTAAACCAGATTGTATTCCACAGTTATTAAGTAGTTCTCCTTAGTCAGTACTCCATATTTCTGATACCCAAAGTTATGATCTAAATATGTACAATGGATATGAAAAGTTTACACACCCCTGTTAAAATGCCATGTTTCTGTGATATAAAAAATGAGACCACATTAAATCATTTCAAAACTTTTCCAACCTTTAATGTTACCTATAACCTGTACAATTCAATTGAAAAACAAACAAATATGTTAAGGGAAAAATATAAAGAATAAAAAACGTACAGTATGCTGATTACATAAGTGCGCACACCCTTAAACTAATACTTTGTTGTGTGTGCACACCCTTAAACTAATACTTTGTTGTGTGTGCATCCCCATAAATACTTTGTTGAAGCGCCTTTTGATTTAATTACAACATTCCACCTTCTTGGGTAGGAGTCTGTCAGGATGGCACATATTGACTTGGCAATATTTGCCCACTCTTCCTTACAAAAGTCCTTTAAATCTGTCAGATTGTGAGGGCATCTCTTGTGCACAGCTCTCTTTAGGTCACCCCACAAATTTTTTATTGGATCTAGGTCTGGGCACTGGCTGGGCCATTCCAAAACTTTCATTTTCTACTGGTGATGCCATTATTTTGTTGATTTGGATGTATGCTTGGGATCATTGTTGTGTTGAAAGGTGAAATTCCTCTTCATCTTCAGCTTTCTAGCAGACGCCTGAAGGTTTTGGGCCAAAAGTGACTGGTATTTGGAACTGTTCATAATTCCCTCCACCTTGACTAAAGCCCCAGTTTTAGCTGGAGAAAAGCAACCCCAAAGCATGATACTGCCACCACGCTTCACCGTGGGATAGTATTCTTTTGGTGATGCAAAGTGTTGTTTTTGTGCCAACCGTACCTTTTGGAATTGTGGCCAAAAAGTTCAACCTTGGTCTTATCAGACCATAGCACATTTTCCCATATGCTTTTTGGAGACTTGATGTATTGTTTTACAAATATTAGCCGGGCTTGGATGTTTTTCTGTGTAAGAAAAGGCTTCTGTCTTGCAACCCTACCCCATAGTCAAGACATATGGAGAATATGGGAGATTGTTGTCACATGTAGTACACAGCAAGTACTTGCCAGAAATTCCTGCAGCTCCTTCAGTGTTGCTGTTGGGCTCTTGGCAGTTTCCATTATCAGTTTTCATCTGGTCTTTTCATCAATTTTGGAGGGACGTCCATGTCTTTGCAATGTCACTGTTGTCCCATATTTTCTCCACTTTTTGATGACTGTCTTCACTGTGTTCTATGGTTTATCCAATGCTGTGGAAATTTTTTTGTACCCTTCTCTTGACTGATACCTTTCAACAATGATAGCCCGTTGATGCTTTGTAAGCTCTCTGCAAACCATGGCTTTTGCTGTAGCAAGCAAATGAGTAAATGTCAGGAAAGTCCTACTAGGACAGCTGAACTTTATTTGAGGTTAATCAGAGTCTCTTTAATTGATGGCAAGTGTGTAGCCAAGAAGACTGAATGTCGAGAACCTGACTAACTACATATCTCATTACTTCTAGCTCCACTTAAATCAATGTTTTGTGTATAATTTCCTTAACAAATGTAAAATAAATAAATATAAATAATTAGTTTAAGGGTGTGCACACTTATGCGACCCGCGTATTGTACGTTTTTTATATTTTTCCCCTAACATTTGTTTTTCAATTGAATTGTGCAAGTTGTAGGTCACATTAAAGGTGGGAAAGTTTTGAAATGCTTTATTGTGGTCTCCTTTTTTATATCATAAAAACCTGGCATTTTAACAGGGGTGTGTAAACTTAATTTTATATTCACTGTTTGTAATGAAGCTGTTTCAGCTGTTATCACAATAACTGATAATAGTTAACCTTTTTTAGTTTCTGTTGAAATTCATCTGTATTACAATCACTAGTATGCACAATTAAAGGTTTAAAAGAAAACTCCAGCTTAGAACTAAAAATCTATTTTTTGACTCTGTCTCTGTTTTCTGAGCTATTTTAATGCCTCAAAATCACTCTGACTACTTCATATAGAATTTTAAAATGTTTTCTGCAAAATGGCTGTCAGTGAGGCTTGACATATCAAAGTGATCTTATTTTTCTTCAAGCCTTTCTTTTTCCCATAATCCATTTCAAGTCTTCTTTCTATGAGTCATGGTAGACATGAGGAAGCAGTGGTGTATTCCATTGCCACTGACATATAATGGAATTAGTGTCACTAACTGTCAATTTATAGACTATAAGTTTATAGATTATTAGATGCCCGTGTGGAAGGTATTACATAGGAGAAAGTAAAAGAAGCTTTGCCACAAGACTTAAAAGAGCACATAAGAAGAAACAAACAGTCCAGTGGCAGAACATTTTCATAATTGCCATAAAGGGGAACCAGTTGGATTACAGGCTACAGTGTTGGAGCATTTAAAACTGAGTATTTAACATCAGAAGATATTAAACATAATTTAAGGAAAAAATAATCAGTTCTCATTTTGGAATATAATACACTGTATCCAAAGGGTTTAAAAAAAGAATTTAACTGGAAATGTTTTTTATGAGTCGACTTTAAGATTTTAATTGTATAATTGATTGAAAGGTGTGTTCTTCTGTATAAAATGGAAATTTTATGGTAGAGTAAGACATACTCTGTAAAGGCTAATGGTAGCCAAGGCACTAGAGGATTTATTCTGCATTTTCAAGAAAAGTTAACTGAGTTTATTTTTTTATTAAGGAATTGTGATCAACAACGGGTGCTGTTTCACTGGCTGTCCTATCTGAGTGGTCTTCTTTGGTTTTGCTTTAGTTTGTGGTTATATATAGCTTTCAGCTTATATATGGTCTGTAACAGAACTGCTTCTTTTATGTCTTGAATGGCCCTCGTGTGTGTGTCTCGGGGCTTGTTTTACAGTATACTAAGGAATTATACAGCTGCAATCAAAGTAATGGCTAAATTGCAGGCCTTTGTTCAAAGTAAACCAAGTTAAAAACATTCAGAGTGTAAAAGTATATATAAAGCCAAACAAAAATAACAAAAAAAAATGTCACTGCCAGCTGTACAAACAGTCAAAGTTTTAATAAATTGTCAAATATTAAGTGCTTTCACCCAATAACATCCTGAGCTTCTTCAGAGTGTACAACTTCCAAAAATCCGCCCATTTAAATACAAACAAGTCACATGATCTTGCTGTTTACCATTAAAATAACATCAAAAAATTTAAAACTTTCTCTACAATTAAAATATACTGAATAAAGTTAATAGCAGTGGAGAGATTTTAATAACCTATTACTAAGTGCTATTAAAACATGCTTATTTAAACATAATAAATGTGTTTATACAAATCACAATTGCAGTGGCCTTAGTTTCAAGACACTAATCACAGTACAACTGTCATTAATGCCCGGCTTAATAGTGGCATTTAATCTAAGTTGCCATTCCAACTCAAGTCTCTCAACATTCATTTTTATATCATCTCCTCTCTGAGAAGGAATGACACGGTCAATAATGAAAAATGTGAATTTCCTAAAATTTTCAGAAACTGTATTGCCTATATATAAGGCAGTTTCCTTCTTATTTTTTATGTCCCTTGCATGTTTGGCTATTCTTTCCTTTAATTTCCTAGTAGTTTTACCTACATAGAAAGCCGAACATGAGGTGCATGTTGCAATATAAACTACTAAGTTTGTATTGCAGTTACAATGCCCTGGATGTGAAATACTTCAGCCATAACCTTCTACCACCACAGAAGGTCCTTCATTTATGCATTTACGTACCTTACACATATTTTCTTATTCTGGAACAATGGTTTTGACTCTCTTCTTCAGTAGTTCTTTCAAGAAACCCTTTTAAGTTACACACCCTACTATAAGTCACTTTCAGAACCTCACCCAAGACTTGCTTCAAACCTTCATCAAAGAACAAGTCCCAATATTTGTTCAACACTTCTCTAAGATTTTTTTGTCTCCTGGTTGTATGGGAGTATTAACTTTCTTTCATTTTCCACTGCATTTTTTTTTCACTTAAGGATGTCCCTTTTGGAGTCAAAAGAATGGAAGTGAATTTCTCTCTTCTCTTTTTCAAAATCTCATTTCTGACTTTCACTAAAATTCTAGTCGGGTATCCCCTTTCTTTGAACATCCCTATTAATTTATACATTACCTGTCTAAAAATATCATCACTTATTAATCTAGAAATCCTCACCATTTGCCCCTTAATCACACTTCACTTCTGATGTGGGGGGTGACAACTATTGTAATGAAGCAAAGCATTCAGGTAAGTTTCTTTTCTATGTAGTGTGGACTCTATTTATAAAGTGTCATTGTTCTTGTATAATAAAATATCCAGAAAGGCAATTATCTCTTTATTCACTTTCCACATGAATTTCAAAAATATAGTGGTGTTGCTCAAATAGTCAACAAAGCTGACTATTTCACCCGTAGTACCTTTCCAAAGCAATAATATGTCATCAATAAACCTTTACCATGCAATCACTTTTACCCATAACGGTAGAAGGGAAAACTGACCTTTTCTTCCATTCAGACAGAACCAAATTCATGTAAACGGGGCACACCCAGGTCCCAGTGCCACCCCAGTGGTCTGATGAAAATAGTCCCCTTCAAAATACAGGAAATTATTTTGCAAAGCGACTTCAATCAGTTCCATCAACAAGTTCCTTTTCACATTGTGTATACCTTCAATATTCATTAAGGTATCACCAAATAACTAAATTCCTTCACAATGTGGAATTACTGAAAACAAATTAATGACATCAGTTGTGACAAACATGAAAGCCTCTTCAATAAACAAATCTCTTAAAACCTCTAAACAATGCCAAATGTCCCTAAGAATCTGTTTTTTGTAATTTATAGCTTTTTTACAATGCAAGTGTATGTATGCTGCTGTGGGCTGTGTCTTTGAACTCCTTGCTACTACTATAAGACATAAGAGGTTTGTTTAAATCCTTGTGGATTTTAGGTATACCAAAAATTACTGGAATTGCTGGTGTTTCAATAGTCAAAAATGCATACTCGTTTTCATCCATTACTCCTTGTGTCAATAGACCATGAAGAAACCAGTCAATTTTTGTTTAAGCCCTATTGATCTCAGTCAGGGTAGCTACCTCATATGTACTGTGGTCATTCAGGAGGTCTAACATTTTCCCTGCATAATCCACTACAACCTCCTACCTTTATCTGGTTTCATAAATCTGTACTGTGCCAATTCACGTAAATTGTTTAAAAACTCCCTTTCTTTCTTGTATAATGTCTTCTTTTATTGCCTGGGATTTCAGCATCTTATGTATTTCTTTTTCACAAATCTTTTCAAACTGATCTATTACTACGTTCACAGGTGGCATATAAGTACTTATCTTTCTAATCAAATTGTTTCTAACTCTATTGTCATTGTTTCTAGTAGAAAAAAAAACATTGCCAGATTTGGTTGTCTTTTATGTACAGCTTAAAATTAATAAGCACCTTCGCTGTATCGGTTTTAAAATTTGGAACAAATGTAAAACCTTTCTTTAACAGGCTCATCTGAGTGTCATCAGTTGTAAAGTCAGAAAAATTATATACTGAAAAACCATCAATAGTGGTCACAGACACCACATTACTCTCTTCTACAATTGACATCAAACATATCTGTCATTGATTTATCTGTCTCTAGCATCTCACATTGTTCTTCCTCTCAAATCGTTGGGGTGGGTGCCAATTTTTTATTTGATTCTGGTAACCTTCCTGCCTCTGTTTCCTGTTCTGTAACCTCTGAGATCTCCTCAAAGGTGGTGCCTCTACTAAAAAGTTATTGTTTTCCCTAGTATTGTTTGTTCTATTTCCATTCACATTCATATGTCCATTCTTATTTTGCACAGTGTCATTCACTTCATTAAAAAATCAGTTACTACAGGCACTGGATAAACAGTTTTTTGTTCACATATTCATTAGTGTCTCTTACAAGCTTCGTTCAAATTATATTTTTGTAGTCCAAAATGAACTGACAGCCCCTCCCTTACACTTTGGTAAAAGAATTACAAGAAAAAATATTTTCTGACTTTTTTCTAAATGCCACAGACATCTTTGATACTACATTCCAGCCATCGTAAAATATAAAGTAGTATAAACAGCTAACATTTGAAGTTTAAAGCTTAACATTTCAATACTGTGATGCTGCTTATATAAATTTGCAGAGTTGATAATTGCTCTGTTTTTCTTTGAATGGCGTGGCTACATTGGAAGCAGCTGTGAATCAGTGTAAATTCCCTTCCTGTCTCCAATAAAGACACACGTCTGTGTTTTGTTTATAGTAGTCTGAGCTCCTGACATCAGGGCTAACAGTCTGTCAGCAGTACCTGATTATGAATTTTTGTGTCTGTGGTATGTTCTGCAGGCATAGACAAATTCCTCTGCAAATTATGTGAGAAGTTAAGCTTAAAAAAAGTGGGTGGTCTTTCCCTTCCTTTGATTTCACAATGAGTGTTAAGGTCATGCAGAAAAGCTAATCAGTAAAACCTAAAAGAAAAATCTAGCCAAGCTAGACTTTTCAGTGTGTGGTTCCTTGAAACCTCTTGCATTAGAGGTAATATGGGATATACGCAAATGCACCCATAAGGACATCAGGTGTTTCAGCTACATGGCAATTCTGAATGTCCATGTCTCTTTTCATTTCAAGTCTGCTATGGATAAATGCAGGCCAAAAAAAGCCAAACCCTACTAGTTGTGGACATGCATGTTTCGACCTTCTTATGACCTCATCAGCACAGCATAAGTGAAATGTTTGGCTAACGTATGCCCCCCCCCCCATATCACCTCCAGTCACTCCCTATGAAGTACCCCCTACCATTCCTTTGCCTGTTATCACAGAAGAACAGGTCATCACTTTCACTCTAAATCTAGAAACATGGCATCAATGGGCCCTGACAGAATTCCAGGGTGCCTATTAAGTAGCTTAAAACATGACTTAGTGAAACTACTCTGATCTACTTCAGTAGATCAAACTTTTACTAGTTCGAACCACATATGGCCGAGACCATATGTTGGAACTCGTAAAAGTTTGAACACTGACATAAAACAAATAAAACCAAAAAAACACAAAACTAAACATCTATAGCATCCCCACACCCCCTTACTTAAATATACCAACTACGAGATCGCACTGCATTGTGGAAATGGGAAATCTTCCCTTTCCACTCTGTATGGGCATCTCCATTCAGTCAGATCGGACTTTTACAAGTTCGAACATATGGTCTCGGCCATATGTGGTTTGCACTTATAAACGTTCGCACTGCTGAAGGGGACCCAAACTACTCGAATATCTATTTAACCACAGTTTCCAAACAGGCTTTGTCCCAGTAGAGTGGAGAACAGCAACAGTCATCCCTCTGCACAAGGGGGCACCATTGAAACTGCCGACCCATAAGTCTGACTAGCCTCACATGCACGGCTGTGGAAAGTATAATCTTGGACCTTATTAACAACAACGTAGGAAATCTCCAGACTCTAGACCAAACCCAGTTTGGCTTTGTCAAGGGCACGTCCTGCCTGCTCAATCTGGTGAACTTCTTTGAAAAGGTCATCAAGGCCATGGATGAAGGTAAGACAGTGCATACTGCCTACATTGACCTGGCCAAGGCATTTGACACAATACTCCCCTTGGGTATTATAGATAAACTTGCACAATTATGCATAAATATCTATGTCACTAGATGGATAGCCAATTAGCTCAGGGACAGGACACGTTATTAGAATGGGGGAATCCACAGCCAGTACGAAACCAATCACCAGTGGAGTACCATATTACTCGGTGCTGGGCCCCACTTGCTTGGGATATGCTTCTCAGATGTTAAGGCCAATGTAGATGGCCTTTGTCTGATCAAGTTTGCTGATGACTGCAAGTTGGGGGCAGTCACTGACTCCCCAAAAGATGTTGATAACCTACAGAAAGGACTGATGCAGACTAATAATTAGTGTCAGAGCCATGGCCTCAAACTAAATGCAAAGAAATGCATAATAATACCCTTTGGGAAATCGAATACCTCTGAAAATTGCAACATTGATGCACCCCCCTGAGAGAGGACCCAGTGATGAGAGATCTGGGTACTCTGATAGTAACTGGAACTTTGACCACTATGTGTCCACGATTGTGAGGAAATCTTTCTATGTGGCTCAGCTTATAAGTAAGGGCATGATGTCCAGATCTAAAGGTTTTATATAGTATTCCTGTACGTGGCCCTCATCAGACCAATAATAGAGTACAGTGCACCCTTTGACATGTATCTTGCCAAACACCTGCAACAGTTGGAGTGTCCTCAGAGGTTTCTCAACATAATATATAGGATATGGCCAACCTGTCATTTGTGGACTGATTCTCTAGCACTTTATGTTTCCTACCGATTACTGAGGGGTGATGTATTCCTGACCTACAAAGCAGTCTCTGACCCAGACCTGATGGAAATGTTGCATATTCACAAAACTAGCTGCATGAGGGTTATCTTCTCTAAGGATCTAAACCTGATCTCTGACATGAATAGATCATGCTGGAGAGACAGTTGTGTGTCGCAGAGATTGCTCCTCCTCTGAAATAGGCTTCCTATTCCTGTGAAGCAGAGTCCTTCCCTGACCATCTTCAAGTGCATTCTTGAGCAATGGATGAGAAATAGCAAATTCACCCCTGAAGTGGCAGCCATGTCCATTATGGACAGAGTCAGTCTGTAAAATTGTCAAACCCAGGCTTGCTGACCCTTGTTATCTTTCCCCTAGGGATAGAAAATTGAGTAAAATCTGAGTAAAACTGGCTAGGCTTCTATGGGCTCTTGAGCCATTAGCCTAATAATCTCCTATGAACATATTATAAATCTATTTGTATGTAATGTGACATGATGAGCAGTACAGTACCAGCCCCTGACCAATAAAAAAAAGATCGCAGACAACTCTGCTCTGTTGGATTTGTATTTGTCCTTTTTGCGGTCCTCACTAGTGATGATGTACTACTTAAAAATAAAACTTTCTACCTGGTAGTGTGATGTGCTGTCCTCTATATTTTAGGATATTTATCCTAATACTATGTCAAGATAAGGGGCGTGATAAAAAAATCTCTGTCCGATATAGAGTACAGAATATTTTATCACTGCTTTACCCATGCCCTGAGACATTTGTTACCACTTTACCCATGCTCTGAGACATTTGTTACCACTTTACCCATGCTGTCAGCAGCAGCCAGTATTCATACAAAAAAATTAAGCTCAACTAAGTACTGTAAATCATCTAAACAAATTAAAATGTATCCTTCCTCCAAAATGACCTTAAATAACTTAAACTAGATTAAACCTGAATTCCTTTGTTAAAGCCTATTCATAACACATACTTGCTTAGTATTGTTTCACAGTGGGAAAAGTAAAAAACATATTGTCCTGAAGTCAGATGGAAAATAGTCCTACTTAAAAAAATAAAAAGATACTTGGAATATGTTAAGGTCTTCTATTGGATAAAAAAAAATTCGTACTGTAGGGTTAAGGAATGCATTTTTGATTGTGGGTTTCATCATTCATCACAGAACTTGTTCCCAAATCCTACAGTACACAAAGTTTTATTTATCTTGCTTTAGTCCCAAGCAAGTACTCCTTATGTGTAAACACACAAACTTGCACACATGTATGTATTGTGATAGAGTGGCAACTGCTGAGGTTGCTGATCCTATACCTTTTAAGTTAAAACAGGGCAGTCAGGTAAGTCCCAATGAAAAACAGATGCATTTTGAGATATATAATGATTTAGTTCTGTGTTCCTGACTTTTGGGTGAAAAAAGGAGTGTAATAAGGAGTTTCCAAGGAAGTCAAGTCTAAAGAGAAAAAAAAAAAACAGGCTAAAAGCTGTCCTTTTACTATCAAGATGGAAGCTGGAAGTTACCTTGCATGTATTAAAGGTTTGAATAAATCCTGTTTGTGGGTTAAAGAGAAATCTTGATTCCTGTTGTAAGTACTGCTCGATTGTACCAAAAGTATCACATTTATGTGTGCAAAGCAAAAGCCAAAGAGTTTCGAACAGAGGCTGTGATGGCGGACTTGTATTTCATGAGATCAGTTAAAGAAAAAGAGTACTTATTGAAGTAGAACTGTAATTTCTTTTTTCCTAATTTTGAAAGACTGCATCATTTTCTGTTAATCTGTGTAAATAAACATTGTTTATGGTGTTTTTATATTGCAAGCTGGTGTCTAGAGAATGCTTTTCTATGGTTGAAAAAATACTATATTGGTAGATTGTTCTAAGTAGAATGAACATTTTCTGTGGGTGTGAAATCCATATGGCTATATGTGGATTAATTCTGGAAAGGATCCTTGCTGCAATTTGTAGGGTTATCTAAAGGAAATTTGACTACTGTGTGTTTTCCTGGGAAGCCAAAACCATGAGGGTACTAGGTCATGTGGAAAAAGTGTTTGAGGTCTTGCTGAGCTCGGCCACAACCCTGTAGTACAAATGTGAATCCTTCACATTATAAAGTGGTCAATATGCTTCCATTGTTATTCTGGAGTGGCTGCTGTGTGTGGTACAGTTTGACATCTGGTCATAACAGCTATCAGATGTGCTTAATGCTTGTTATGCATGTTTCTGCATCAGAAAGGTGCATAACAAGCTAATGTTTTTGCCAATTTCAGTTGATTTGCTATAAATATCTTGTAGTACATAAAGAGTGCTGCTTACTCTCTGAAGTAGAATTCAGACTTGAGGCAAAAAAAGGTTGAAAATGTTGGAGGGATAGTGGGATGGAAACATCTGCACTTGAGAAATTAATTTAGGGCTGTTTACCCAGGTATGAGAAAAAAATAATTGAGATAGCTAAGAATTCTCATATCTTGATAGATAAATTAGAGAAGCTGTAGTCACCTTCTTGAGAATTTACTGTGAAAGAGGGAGTACTGGAGGAGAGTAACCATAGATGTAGTGTGATTGTATGCGTGTTCCATTCAGAAAGGAAAATTACTCTAGTTTTAGCAGCTTGAAGAGAAGGGATGGTAGCAGATGATAGGATGTTTGTTGTATCCCAAGGTATTTGGATTTTTCCAAAGTGTGGCAGTGGTACTCTGTATTTGTGGCAAAAGTTATAAATTGGGAAATAGTTTGTGGTTGTTGAGAGGGAGGGCATTTTCCTGGACCCGAAGAGTAGTTTGTTTATCGTAGGCTTATTTCTTCAATACGAAGGTAAAAATTTGGTTTCTGCTTCAGCCAAATTGATTCTGAGGTTTCAGGTATTTTGTTGTTGCTGAAAATACCATTTTTTAGTACTAGAATAATATGGTGCTTGTTTTTTGCTGTTAAGGTCGCTGTAAAACCTAGAGGCAAACTATGACAAATTGTGTTATAGGAGTTTATTTTAACAACTTTTGGGGGAGGGGTTGGCTCTGTACTCTACCATATTTGTAAGTAGTGGCGGTTAGTGTGAGAAAAATGTCTGGGAATATTTTTATAAAAAAAGATAAAAGGAGTGTGAGAGAACACATCCTTGACATGCCCCTTTATTCATGTGAGAGGAGTTTGAGGTTGTAGAACCGGCTTTCATTTGAAAGCTCCTTTTAGAGAGAGAGAGAGAGAGTAATTGATCTTAGGGGTGGCTTTTTCGCTAATTACAATACAATAGCTATGAGGATGTCGAAGAGCAGATTGTGGCTAACACAGTCATGTACTTTGAAGTTTTTGAAAATGTCACCAGTTAGATTTCTTTTGTCCTTGTTAAAAAGCATCTTGTCTGTCGAGTCCAAATATCTGTCATGGCACTTCTGTCTATCTAGTAGCCATGGTGATTCCTAGAGAGGATAGAGTATGTTGAATGAAATTAAAGATCTGAGAGTAGATATTTATTGCTAATATTTTAATGTACTGTAAACCGAGATTGTCCTGACGTCAGCAGGTGAGTTTGGAGTCAGAATTTCTGAAATGAGTTTGACAGTTACTGTTTAACAATTTGCAGGAATGATATTGTGGTTGATGGACATATTAAAGTTATGGTGAAGAAGATGAAGTGGTAATTGTACAGTAGAAGGCATGCACCAGGGATGCAGGTTGTCAACCTAACTGGTCCACTTTGTCAGCACATTAATTTCTTTTTTTTAACTGCTTGTATGTAGTAGAAGCAGGAGGTGAATTCAGTTGGTTAAAGGGGCGGTATTTTGGGAAGAGAAATGGTTTCCTGATATCTGCTAGGTTGCTGGAGCATGAGTCTGCCAGCACAGAGGATCAAGTCTATAAGCTGTTAAAAAGCTGCTTCAAGTGGTATAGGAACCAGTAAGTGCTTCTGTCCATTAAAGACTTTCTCAAGTTTGAGAAAGTCTTTGATGGACGAAAGCGCTTACTGGTTTCTTTATTAAATTTGTTTTTGGCTTGCTCTTTATTACACCTTTTATTTTGTATTATTTAGTTAATAGTGCATTTTTTTTACCCTTTGACTATTGTCAAGTGGTATAGGGTTTTATTTCCTCAGTCTCCGTTTGCCTATTGTCTGGAAAACAGAAATTGTATGAGCTTGAGCAAGTCACTTAACTACACAGTTATTTGTGGACATTGGAAAATTGAGCTAGACTACTCAATGGTCTCCTGGACTGCATACCTAGCAACTACCTATGAACATATGAACATCTTCAGTGGTAGCTTCTCCTAGTAAGAGAATTACCAAAAAAAAAAAGAAGGCAATCAGGAACCAGGAAATAAAATTTCTTCAGAAGAAGTTTCTACCGAGGTGCCAGAGCTTTTCATAAAGTATTTAGATGTTATTTTTCAGGTTCTTCTTGCCTGTTGCTTTTTTTAAATTAGAATATTCTTGCTGAAATTCTTTGTTGCTAAGAGGCCCATTAAAACTGGGTATAAAGTGAGGGGACCCTGTCCTTTTGCTGTGCCCTGTTATGAGATTTAGTTGTTTCCATAAATGTTGGGGGTTTTAAGATGAATAGTTTGAGATTTATGTGAGAGTCTTTATGTCTTTGACTTTTTGCATAGGCTTTATAACATAATAAATATGGATTAGAAGGGGTGGGATTTTTCTATTTAGCTTAAGGGTCATCTCTTTCAGTAAAGGTTTCAGTTTGGGGGTTAACCATTTGTTGGAGCTGTCCTTCTGATATTAAGTGATAACTGGGAAATGTTTGAGATTGAGATTTATGCAAAGTCTTTATGTCTCCTGATGGCTTTGTTTTGGAAAGATTAATTAAGGTAATAAAAAATTCTTGGTCTAGTGGAAAGTAGGATTTTTCCATTTAACTTGGGATCCAATGTTGTCTTTTGTGTCAGCCTCAAACTGTGGGTTATTGGATCTGAGTCCAGCACTTCAGATTCTTTACTCCAAAGATCCAACTTCTCTCCCATAAATCTTTGCATTCCTAAGTCACCTCAGATCTTTTTTGCCACTACTCACCGAAAGATGCTGTCTTCGGAGCAGCATAGGAGCAAAGTGATTTTTATTAGCTTTTCAAACTTTTTCTGCAAGTGTGCATTGTATATATTTTTAGGTTTAGGCTTTATCTTCTCTGTTATTTACTCAAAATTGTAATTTAAATTTTTTTTTTATTAAAATATATCAATATTAACAGTATATAGAAAACCATAAAAAGAAAAATAATAAAGAAAAACTGCACTTCAAACATATGTATATGACTGTGTTGACTAACAGTTATATTCATCTAATAACATTAATGTTTGGAAGAGTTTGCCAATGTTTCAGTTATTTTTTAATCTAATTGAAATAACTGATACTTAATTTTGACAAAAAAATAGCTAGGTTTATAAATTCCATGCAATTTGGTACATGTTCAGTCTTCTATATTTGTTCTTTAGTAATGCAAAGAGAAATAGGAACATTGTTTATCAATAAAGAATAAGATATTTCACAGTTATCTGGTCATATGGCTTTCCAAAAATGTTTAATATCTTCCCTTTTTTTTATTTCTCTCATAACATAAAAACAGGGTATCAATTTGCTTTCGGAGTTTTTTTTACATCTTCAAAATATATCTTGGTTAGTTTTATTAATTATGGATATTTTTGAGGAGTAATAGATAAAGGATTAAAATATTTCCAAGTAAAAATTCTCCATGAAGTACAGGAGGAAGTAAATCTTACTTAAGTCAGTTAATTTTTTTACACTTGTCATTGTTAACATAATTTAGATTATATTTAACAATACAATTCCAGTATTTGCTATTAAATGTAGTATTTACTTTAAAAATTAACATATTTACCTTAGAAAACAAAAGGTCTTATTTCACCATCTCCATTAATGATTAGAAGAAAGTAATCTGATATAATTGGGTAACTGTTTCTTATGTCAGTCATCTTATTTCTTTTCATTTCTAAATCTGTTAAACATTTGCTAGCATTTGATTTACTTGCATTTCAGTATAATAGTTGGTTCTTCCAAAAAATAAATAATATTCAGAGATTTCAATTCCAACATTAGTTGATGCACTTTGGTTTCAGAAGTCTTGTGTGTGAAAGCTATTGGAAAAACAGAAAAAAAACTTCTTAAAGATGTATTTCCATTAATACATTTTCCAAAAGTCTTTATAATTATATTGAAGTAGTTTGAGCTTGTTAATGTATTTGAAAAAAGAAAATATTTTACTACTTATATTTACTACTTATAGCATTTTATTATTTATAATATTTAAACATAAAGGATTAAGAATAAATTATAATGTTATATATATATATATATATGTATGTATGTGTGTGTATATATATATATATATATATATATATATATATATATATATATATATATATGAATTAATTTCCATTGGGCAGTGTAGAAATTGTCAATCTAATGTAAACGTGTTAGCAAGGTTGAGGAGAGGCAATAATTAAGAATGGAAATCCAAACCAATCCCCCCATCTTTCCATGGTTTAATATAGTTTATAAAATCAGTTGGTGGTGGTAAATGATGCCATAGGAATTTTAATAACATTTATTGATTATTTTCTTGACAGGTAACTAAGATATTGCTTGAATAACATATTGATTTTTTGCTTGAATAAAATCATTTTAATTTATAATAATTTACCCTTCCTAAGAAGAAAAAAGAATCTCTTTGCTACTTAAGACATGTTCCCTTCATTATCATAAAAATTATTGTATGAGTTTGCGTTATTAAAATACATTTCTCAATATTTAATAGGATTTATAACTAATGATTATAATTGTATGAGTTAAATTTTGATTAAATAAAAGAATATATTTTTATTTTTTTTTATTTTAGATACTTTAAAAATTTAATAAAAATCAGATATTTGTATAGATTTGCCACATATTGTTAACAAAATATCATTATCAGAGAGATGGATTTTAGATTTAGATTCATAAATCTTATGTATCCCAAATCCTTTAATATTAGCATTGTTTCTAATAAATTCAGCAAATGGTTCAGTGGCTAGATTGAAAAGTAAATGTGAAAGAGGGCAACCTGGTTTTGTACTCATTTTGACTTCAAAACCTGGTGACACAAATTAACCTAATTTATTATAAGCTTTTGAGTTAAAGTACAATTTTTATAATATTATAATAAATTGAATGGGAAATCCGTATATTTTTAAATATTGAAGTATAAAGTCCAGTTAAAAGTATCAAAAGCCTTTTCCAAGTCAAGACTTAACATTGCTAATTTAATTGTATTTGTACTAGCAAACTCTGTTATTGCTGTAAGTCTTTTAATATTATCATGAGTTTTCCTATTTGAAATTTCATATTTGAAATAAAACCAGTTTGATCTCTGCAAACTAATCTGCTACTTTTTAAATCTATTTGTTAGGCTAGACATGAGTTTATAATCATTGTTAAAAAGTGAAATTGGTTTGTGTGAAGCACAATTTGCAGTCTCTTTACCTTGTTAAAAAATAGGAGATATTAGACAATATTTCTATGGTATTGGAACATTTCCCTTTTTTACCAATGAACAAGCATTTTAAATTTGGATAATAATTTGTGAGGTAATAATCTCTGGAATTAAAACATCTTGACCAGGGGCTTTATTATTTGCAAGATTTTTAATCTGCTCTTTAATTTCACAAAGAGATGCATCTTTTATCAAGTTAGTAATATGTGCTTCTGATATTTTATTATTAATATTTTTATTTAAGAAAGTATCCAGTTTTTCCTTATTTGGATTCACAATACTTGTATTCAGATTTTTATAATATTTATGAATGATGAAGGTTGTGCGTCAGGCCTGGCATAAAAATCAACTGCCAATCATTAGCGGATCGGATTTCCGCTGTGGCGACCCCTAACCGGGAAAAGCCGAAAGACGCAAACAAACATTAAAGATGAATAAAATGTTGTGCAAGTCTGTAGAAATCTGTTTTGTTTTATCATTTAACATAGAATCAGTTTGATCCATTTTATTAATCAGTTTTGATCCATTATACAAAGCCTTAGGAGTAGAGGGAAAATAATTCAGCCGTATGTTTTCTAATGCTAGCTCTGTTTTAAGTGGTCATAACTGATATTCCTTTGTTAAGTCTTTAAAAATTGTGAAGCTATATTCATTACCATTATGGACATTCATTTTCTGAGCAAGAAGTTTTTTTTCTAATATTGTAAGTTCTTCATCCCATTTTTTAATTTTCCTTTACCAACCTTTCATTTTTTGATGCATGTATATTTTAAAATAGTCATAGAGAAAGATGTCATTAACTTGGTTATCATTGTTTAAATCCATATAAATTTTCTATTTCCTTATTTGGCCAATTTTTAAAATCCAGTTGGTTAATTAAATAAACTGGTACTCTTGAAAATGGAGCACACATTCTGGAATTTACAGTAATGTAGAAGCTAATGGCATTATGATCTACAAGGTGACAAAGAATGACTTTAACATTATCTAACTTGGATTTAAGTCAAGAGAACTGTATTCTCTGTCAGTTCTTGTTTGGGTTCCAAAGCAAAGATGGGTAAAGAACTGGGAGTCTATAATGGCACATGGCATTATATACTTAAGGTCTAAATTGTGTGTCCATTTTTGAACATTTTTTGCAAAACTGAACTCCTTGTTTTTTTTTAATGCACTAGTGTCACTTTTATCTAAAGCACATTTAAAATCACCAGCAAGAATTAAGCTACTTTTAGGTTCATAGGTGTTTACTAGACTAACAACCACAAGGGCCTTTTAAAGTCTAGCCATGCATCCCAAATATCTGACAAGTTTTGATACCCTTGATAAGTGTACGCATAGGCCTGGGAGATTAACCATTTACAGGTTTCCTGTTTGCATTAGAGAGATAGGTGCCAAACCAGGAATTTCTGGTTTCCCATCCAATTGTCCAAGTTCCACTTGAATTGGGTTAGGCAGGAATTCTGATGCACTTGGATGGGGAGCCTGTTCTATAGATGGCGTAGTCTCTGGGATACTTACCTATTCCTCCAGCAGGTCCTATTTATATCACAGGCAAGGTTTAAGCCTTTAGAATGGGTAATTCTGGTACTGTTTGTTTTATGGATATGCAGGAGGTCCATCAGAGTGGGGTCTAACAATACCCTTTATGCCAAGCATAGATCTCCCCTCAAAAGCCTGTAGGAGACAGAATACAGGGATAGGGCCTTGAGGCGGTTTGCATAGGACATTTACTTACTCCCTGTATTATTTTAGTGAGGAGTCTCTGTGGACGTTCCAGTTGTTGGACTATGCCTGGTTAGGTGGTTAGGTACATACCAAAGGGGGCATTTTACTCAATGATAGGTCTGATGCATGCTGAATACAGTGGCACAGTCACTTCCTTGGACTTGGATGCCATACCTTTGTGTATAAGTTCCACAGCACAGAATGATTTCCTCACCACTTTAGACACCTGATGATCAAAGGCTAGATTACTATCTATATGTGTCCCTAAGTCCCTGTCTTCTGGATCAACTCTAAGGGGTGTGTTGTCAATATGATAGTTACCAAGGATCAACGTCCCAAAGGATACTATTATGCATTTCTTGGCATTTAGTTTCAGTCCGTGGCTCTGACACCAACTGTTTATCTGTGTCAGCCCCTCTGGAGAACATTTATGTCAGTGTGAGATTCAATGACGGTTCCTAATTTGCAGTCATCCCTGCAAATTTAGTCAACCAGAGACCACTGATATTGGCCTTGACTTCTGAGAAGTAAATGCCGAAAAGGAGAGGTCGAAGGACTGATCTCTGAGGGACTCCACATGTGACTGGCCTCTTTGTAGATGTGGACTCCCCAATTCTAACTTCCTGGGTCCTGTCTGTGATCCAGTTGGTTGTCCACCAGGTGACATACAGGTTTGTACTTAACCTCTTGAATTTGTCAACAATGCCCGAGTGGAGTATTGTGTCAAATGCCTTGGCCAGGTCAAGGTAGGCAGTGTGAACGATTTTACCCTCCTCTTTTCATCTTAGATAAAATGATTTCTTAATGGTTTTTAGTTAATTTAGAATCCATTCCAAGAAACCAATATAAATTAGCCATAGTAATTTTTTTTTATTAAATTGTAAAACAGATAAATCCAGCATACCTTTGCTGTCAGAAGGTATGTAATATTTTGGCATAAGTATATATGTATTACTATATATTTCTGTGATATCTCTGTATATGTTAACAATTATGCTGTAATTTTACTACATTGTGTGTTATCTAATTAATACTCTAATCTGTGTTATTATGTAAAGAATTTACTTTTGGAGCTTTTCTCCTCTCCATTGAAAATGGGCATGTGCTCAGCTGGATCAACCCAGTTAACAAATGTGACATAATAAATAAATGAATGAATAAATAAACAAACAAACTACAGTTTCCATAATACTATGGTTCTTTTTTTACTATAAAAAACGAATCTCCAATTACTTCATATTCCTTTTTGGTCAAAAATGTTAAGTCTTTTTCTAAGAGATGAGTTTCTTGTAATATAACAATATCAGCCTCAATAATATTTAAATAAAGACCTTCTTTTGTTAATACATTTGATGCCAGAAATAATAGAATGTTTAAGAAACTCCTGTCAAAACAAAATTGTGATTAGAGCATTATAGGATAAAAAATGATCAAATTTAGAAATTTAAATAGTAAGTATATAACTTTACAAAATATCACTTAAATGAAAATGAAGTGCAGTGCTAATAATGCAACATAAAAATTATATATAATTTCAAAAGTAATTATCTAAAAATCTGTGGAAACTTTGTTCCTAGTCTTGTTTAGAACACTAAACGGACTAAACCTCATCCTAAATGTTAACATAACTAATGTACTACTTAGATCGGCATAAACTCTACTAATCATAATCAAGTAAAATAAGTTGGGTCTAATAATTTGAATATGTTGAAACATTCTCCAAATGTACAATAATATAATTAATGGAGGTCTATGTAAGCGTATTATCAATTTTTACAAACTACATTTTAATTTTTTTAATAGGAAAAACAATCAGGTTCGCATATCCAAAGTCAGAAATTAGATCAGCCACTATGCAATAATACTTTTTAACTCATTAAATCATAAAATAATTACCGTGTTATACTAAACGAACAGATGACCCATCCTGACACACGTCAGTAATGCCCAGTAATTTGTCATGTGGCTTTAAATAGTCATTAATCTGTGATTCATCTGAAGTGACATTAATGAGTTAATGAGGTATCAGTTCAAGTTTAGCACTAATGTCCACAGTTCTGCAATAAAAGAAATTTCCACAGCATCTGTTTATCCCCATTGATGTGTTTGTGTTAACTAAAAACAGAGACATTGTAGAAATCACACTATTAAAATATAATTTTAAGGCTAGTGCAAAACTGGGGATTAGTAGAAAAGTGGCTACCAAAAACTTAAGAAATGCAGCTGGGTAAATTATAAAATATAAGGGTTTAAGTTTAGACCTTTACCTAAAATTAAGGAGTAAATCAAGCACTCAAACTTCCAATACAGGTTAAACAGAGCCCCTTGCTAACCCTTTTTTAAGAGCAACTTGGACAATTGGATGGGAAACTGCAAATTCGCCCCAGGCATTTCACCTGTGTACCTCTTGGATAGGGGCAGTCAGTGCTGATTTAGATCTGTTTATAACATGGACCATATCTCTAGACCCTTAAGAGAACAAGGGTTGAACTTGGTTAGGCTTGTAAGGGCTTTTGGGCCATTACTGTACTAACCTCCTGTGAACCTATGAACATTTAATGTAAACTCCAAGTAAGTCTTATTTTAGCAACTTTCCCCTGTGTCTCTCAATGAATGCTAGGATGCTGTCTGGTTCCTCCCACAACCCAAAAATTAGGTGGATAACAGTAAATAAACAAATCAATCAAAACTTTTTTTTTTTTTTTTTTTTTTTTGCAGAAAATATAACATAAAGGTGCTACATACATTTTCAGATGCTGCCAAAAATTTGAGCTGTATTGTTAAATATTTCTAACTGTATAATTTTCGTGCATGCTAATGTTCCATTGTTACTGTATTGTGCCTTTTTATAACATATGTGCTGTTTAGATAGTTTTCTGTATTATTTCACTTGCTTTATAAGTAAGTGTTTCCTTACAAATTCATGTAAGGATTTTCATGTAACTTGGAGATTTTCTCTCAGGGTCTCCACTGAAAGTTGGCCTCAAGCCCAGTGGACGTCCCCAGTCAATAAATAAATATAAATAAATATCATCTCGTAATGCTTTTTATAAACATCACTATTTCTTTTTTTCTTTCTCCCCCACCCTTTTCTTTCCACTTTCCCACTGACCAACCAACCACATTTCTAATTACAGATCAAAAACATAAAAGGCAACAACACATCAAAAGACAGGAGTGGTAGTGGTTTGTAGCAATTAGAACTGCTGTAAAATAACCACCGGATCGCTACATACAGTTGCCAGTGGTTACCATCATTATTTTTCTTTGCACTCAAGACACAGGTAATAGAAGGATCAATAGGTTTAAAAAACTGTCTGTTATGTTTTGCTTGTAAATTCACAGCTACTCATGAAATTATAATCCCCAGTTTCTCAAAAAATAAATAAACCTCTACTAGCTCTGGTAATGATGACCCACAAGCATGTCTGGTTATTATTAAGTGTAATCAAACAGTATTCCAAAATGTCAGGTTATTTATTTGTAACTGGTGCTCATGGGCTATGATGATCTAAGGACTGCATAGGATTAGTTTCCTCAACTCTTCACTTATCTCCTTGATCTTTTGACAACTTTATTGTAGGGCTGGTTAGGTAAATGTATTAATGAAAGATAACTTAACCGATAGCTTCATCTGCATTATGAGACCAGTACTGTTGCTTTAAAATCTCTCTCCTTGCTGTAACAGTACATCTGAAAGCAGCTCCAAATAACCACCATAGAAGCAATATTAACTTCTTGGATATGGATAGAACCACAAAAGTAGTATTTATACACAAAGCTTCCCCCGAATGTGGCTAAGAAAGCCAGATCAAAAAATGAAAAGAATCACATTATCTACCTTGGAGACCTGCAACGTGTCTTTTACATGAAAAAAAAATCCTTTAAATTTTGTTTACTGTGTTATCTATAATTAGTCTTAGACATACATGTGGGTAGGTAAAATATGAAACTGCACTTTTGAAGATCTAAAAACCAAAAGAAAGCATTGCATTCTGTAGTGAACTTCAAGAGCATTGTGTAATATTAAAATGTTAATCATCCTTGCTGATTTGGCTGTCAGGTAGTCCTGTTGAATGCTCTACGATATCCTAAAGAGAATTCAATCAAGAATTAACATATTCAACAATATAAACTTCAATATACCATGAATAAATGAGATATGTTATTTCTTATGCTTCCAGCTAAACATATTGACTAATCTAATTAGAAGAAGACAAGCAATTTATCTTACAAAAAAGAAGAAAGCAAAATATGATAGGCAAATGCCTAGTATAGTGCACCATCTACCTTAAGTTCATAAACATTCCAAGTCCTGATGATGATGAAAACTCACATTTTAAATCCAGTTAATATTTCCAGATTTTAAAACAAGTATTAGACATATAGGTATAAAATAATATACCGAATTACAGCAAAACTCTACAAAAGGAAAAAAAAGGATATTAAAATGGAAAACAGAATACACTTGGGCTTCACCATATTTGTTTCAAATGGCATGAAACATCATACATTATTTAAGGTTACATTCATCAACACTGTGAAATCACGGACTGCAAAAAGAAAACCATGCTTTACATAATATAGCTTGAATCAAGTAACATCAACGTGATAAACCAACATACTAGACATAAAACAAGAAAAAAAAAAACACTTATGCCCATATGTATGAGAATATAAAGTATAATGAACAACAATATAAAATAAAATACCAACACACAACACTTGAACAATAAAAATGACAAAAAATATATATTAAAGAATGTATGTATACACTTTAAGAAGATGATATTTTTATCCTACGTGTTTGATTTGATATAGGGATGTAAAGACATGGCTATTACCCATAATTAAACACATATATATCATTTCAAGCACTTAAAGTTTATGCAGTTTTTTGTTATTTGTCCTTTAAATTATTCACTGTTGTAGTTTTCCATGTTGGCTTTTTGGCTTGCCTTTTTAAGCTCATTTGTGCCCAGTCCGTTCATTTTGTTGGTGGTGATATTATTTCATTAGTCTGTATAAAAGAGAGGGAATTCAATGGCATTGGGCCATCTTGAAGTTAGCCTGGCTGGAGAAAGAGGATGAATTTGTTGCTGTCATTTAACTCTTTAGTAAAAGGAAGACATAGTTTCCTTCTCATCATAACTTTACTTGAAAAGTCATGTTCAAATTTAATAGTATTCTCACCAATTTTAGGGGTTGGATTTGACCAAGCAGATTTTAATACTAAATCTTGATCCATGTTAGAACTGAATTTGAAATGTATAGATCAAGATGATTATCCTTTAGTCTTGTTTTGTTTAGCTAAAGATCTGTGTGCTGTCTCTCTACCATGAGAAAAACCTCCTGGTAAGTTCAGCACTTTGGGATCCATGAAGAAAGGGAGTTAATCATATTATCGTCTTCCATAGCGTTGGGAAATCCATAAATCCTTATGTTATTCCTTATCTCTCTGTTTTCGAAGTCATCCTTTTTTTCCAGTAACGAAGTATTTTGCACCAATAAAAACTCAGTTTGAACACCCTCTTCTTTCAGTTTTTCTTCAGTGTTGTTTAGAGCTTAATCCATGTCTGAGATATTAACATTTTGTTATTTAACCATATATTTTAGGAGTTTTGTTTGTTGCATACTTCTTTAATATAAATTTTTCTTTGTCTTTTATGTCCGGTTTCAGAGAAATGTCTTGAATGCTTGCTGTTAACGGCTGTAGTTCTTCCTGTTTTCAAATATTCGGGATTTGGAGTGACTCATTATGATCATTTTTTGATTGAAATGACAGAATCTTATTCTTCCAGTAAATATTTGTTGTTGTGTGAAATAATATTTACTAAGGCATCTAAGTGAAATATAACATGTTAAAAGTTCTCAAAATCTGTAGAGCTTCACACTGTTTTTTGTTCAGGATCCTTTATTGTAGCTTGTGTATGGTTTTGTGCCATTTTCTGTAGTTGTTAGTGGGGGTTTCCTTTGGGTGCTTGGTTGCCCTGCAATTTTAGCGTAATGACTGTCCTTCTACTAGGATTTTCTCCATATTACTATTTGGTGTTGCATGCTGTGCTTCCCTTTATTGCTGGTATTAGTAGTATTAGCATTAGTATTAATATTAGTATAGTAAGATAGTAGCTGTTAGATTACAGTTGTTTCTGGTTGTTAATATATTCCACCTGTTAGTGGTGGTGTGTTTGTTGATCCCAGTAGTGGGTGTATTTCTGTTTCTTTTGCTAGTCTGAGTATGTTGTCATTTATGTCCATGAAGGTTTTGGTTTGGGGTTTCAAATAATGCATCCAAAGTAGACATAAACTAGCTCTTAAAAATTCCCATGAAAAGTATGCCTACTGCTTGGGGGTAGCCACTTGGATGAAGACTGTGAGGCCTGTGCCTCATTTGGAACCAGGGCATTGGCAGACAGATGGGCTAAAATAGCCTTGAAGGGGCTCTTTCCTGCCTCTTCCCGTCCAGGCCCTTCTTTTGTTTTTTCCATCTCCTGTGAAGAAACCACAGGAGAAAGGGAAGAGAGAGAGTAGAACAGAGAGCGTGACAAAGATGTAAAAAGAGAGAAAAGGATAAGGACAGAAAATGTTCTGCTGAATGTCTAGTCTTATGAGAATGCTGCAAGGCCTCTGTTTCCTCAGCTTTTACTGTGATTCCACCTTTGGCACTCCCTCTGTACCGATCCTCTGTCCTCTTAACTTCAACATCAGAACAGTCCAGGTCATGGGTCTTGGAGATACTGAGCCCTTTCCTGGCTATGGCATCAGAGTCCAGTCGGTGACTGTCTGCATTTGCTATGTTGACTCCATATCTGGAGTTCTTGCCAGAACCTTCACTCCCATGGGTTCAGTCTTCCCCTTTCAGGCTCCAGAATTTGGACAAGCCCCTGCACTAGCCTGGTAAGCCATCCTTGACGGCTTAATTTAGGTCTGCTAGGGTCCACACAAAGCCTTAAGGAAGTCCAATTTGGACAAGAGGATGGAGGCATTCTTGAAGGCACAGATTAACTTGGGTATCATCCTCTCCCTCTGTGCTCTGAGAGTGGAGGGAGCAGGCCCTTCTTCCCCATTCTGTTTCTGCTTTTGAGGTTCATCTTTTTGAATGGGTAGTCTCGGATCTGACTCCAGTGCTTGTGATTCCTCTGACTCTGATGTACTCAGCTACAGCTTAGTTGGAACTGTCTGCATCTTGAAGATGATGGGGTCAGAACCAGGAGCCCAGGGTTTTGATCAGTTTTGAGGCAGTAAGAGCTGTCCTTCATCTGGGTGCTTCAGCACTGGACAGCTCTGCTCCAGTCTGAACTTTGGATCTGAACGGGTCAGGAACCTAGGGTTTTGATCAGTTTTGAGGGAGTAAGAGCTATCCTTCATCTGGTTGCTTCAGCACTGGACAGCTCTGCTCCAGCCTGAACCTCGGATCTGAACAAGTCAGGGGCTGGTGCAAATACGTATAGATCTGTCTGTATCGCACCCTGTTTTCAGATCCATCCTGATCTTGTCTCTGGGATTTCAGCCTCACATCACCTTGTTCAGAGACAACCCGCACCTCATCAGCTCCTCCTACACTTCTTTGTCTCCCCAGTCTCTTTTCCTGTGGAGGAGATCAAGAAGCATCAGTTTAAAAGGAGGCAGGTAGATTCCTTTGAGGAGTCTTTAACAGAGGATGCTAACTTTGATGAGGAAAGAAAGGTCTCCAAAATCCTCCTGTGGCACTACCTCTTTTGGCAACCTCCTTGAATTTATGAGACAGGGGGTTGGACTTCCTGATGAGTTAGTTCTTCTTGAGGCCTTTGGGGAGGGACCATCATTGTGGTACCCCCCACTGATGCTCTTGTCAGTCTTGTGTCCAGGAAGGGACAGAATGAGCCAGCTATATTAGAATCAAATCTGTGCAAGTCAGACAAAATTTTAATTTCACATAAAGCTTTACTGGAGAAAGGGTCCTGCTGTTAATGCCATTGATGTTACTGCATCTGCCAAGAGGGAACTCTCAAAGGAGAGTGCATAGATACATCCTGAAAGCAGAGTGTCATGAATGTTGGACAGTTTTGGAAAGAAAATATATGTTTCAGCTACTTTCATCCTTCATGCACTGAACTATATGGCACACCTGACTAGGCTTGCCAGGGATTTCTTTACTGACATTTCTAAATCAGTGGTGTCCCAACTGACAGTTGTCCTATATGTTTTCGGAGACTCTGGTGGCAACTGTGTTGTCTGTATCAAATATATCCATACTTTCCATTCTCAGTGCAGCAGATGGTACAGTTAGGGTGGCAGGCAATGGCATTGCAGTTCGCTGCCATGTCTGGATGCACTTGTCTAACTTTGCAGAGTGTTTCAAGGTGTCAATCCTTAAGGCCCCCTTTGATGGGTCTACTTTATTTGGCCCTAAAGTTAAGGACACCCTGACCAGGAAAGAACAGGATGGCAAGACACTTTCTCCCATGTGAGTTCACTTTCCACCCCTCAGAGGACCTTTTTGCACAACCGGGGAGGGAAGCACAGGAGTTGCTGCTCTTCTTCCAAGAGTTGCAACAGCTTACCCAGGATGCTCCAGGTGATAGTGTACCCCAGTGGCAGAAAGAGTAACTTCAGTGGGCATCACCTTAGGGGCAGGGGTGGTGTGCATAATCTTTGCTTTTGTGGAACCTTCCCTGGTAAGCTCTTTCAGCACTCCTGAAGGTTTGCCCAACTGCTGGACTCTGGCAGCAGTTGGCGGTATTTTACTGTCCACTCTAAAGCTTGGGAGGCCATCATATCAGATGCCAAGGTAGGCCATCATATCAGATGCCTAGGTGTTGACAGTCAATTCCAGAGGATGTACTATCCCCTTTCAGTATACTCCAACTTCACATCAAAGATTCCTTCCAGATGTTCCACCCCATCAGTGAATGGAGACAGCAAAAGAGATTAAAAAAACTGCTCACAAATCGAGTCATCCAGGATGTCCCACCAAACTAGAGGGGATCTGGGGTCTATTTAAGATTTGTTTTGGTACTCAAGAAAAATAAGGACCTCAGGCCCATTTTAGACTGAAACAAGTTAAATGTATTTTTCAAACAGACCAAATTCTAGACAGTAACTGTGCATTCCGTCTCTACTAAGGAAGGATAACTGGGTGTGCTTGTGGGACCTTGCGGATGTTTACTACTACATTAAAAAATACCAAGACAGTCTAGGAGGTCCTTGTGCTTTCGGCTGGTAGCCAGTCACTGCCAGGTTTGAGTGTTACTCTTTGCTTTCTACAGCTGCTTTAGAATTCACCAAATGCATGGTAGTGGTGACAGCCTGGCTCAGGCTGCAGGAATTCTGTATCTTCTTGTACCTGGAGGAATGGTCACTCACCGTGACTTCAGTGGCATCGCAGGCTCAGTAGAGTGACTCCTTACTCCATTTGTGCCTTTCATTGGGTATTGCAGTGAACTTCACAAATCTAGTCTAGAACTCATCCAAGCCCTAGAGTTTATAGGCTGCCCTCTGGGCACAACCAGACTGATTGCCAGACGTCCTCACTCAAGATTGTTATGTCTGTGTTTTAATGCTCATCGGGTATTTCTACTTCAAAGGCCTTCAGCTTTTCTAATTCTTTTGACCAGGTTCTACATGAGTGTCCTTCATGGACTATTTCCTGGGCAACTGGACACCAGTCAGTCAGTACCTTATTGACCTGGGTCTGCTGAGCTTTGTGGTAGGCAGACACTGGCCAATAGGGGCACATACACACTTCTCCCACTGTTAGCATGGGTCCCTGGCATAGGTTGGGTCCTCAACCCATTTACCACCAGCAAATACCCATGCCCATTTGGAGACATTAGTCAACACAGCCAAATCACTTTGAGCCGTATCTTACATCATTGAGTATCTAGTCCTGCCACTGCATGCAGTCAGTGATCCTTGTTATCCTTTCTTGAGGATACTGTATACCACAGTAGATGCCCAAAATGGATGGTCTATGCAAGTCTTGCCCCTTTAGGGCACCACGCACAGTTTGTGCTGCTGCCCATAGCTCCATTCTTGGCTGAGTTTGAGATGGAAACAGCATGTTTTTTGGTGGTGGGAGGAACTCCAGAGAACAGAGGAAGAACATGCTAACTCCAAACCGGTATTGGCCGGAGAACAGGACTGAACCTTGTACCTTGTGCATAGGCTGTGAAGGCCTTAACCATTATGGGAACTAGTCTCCGTTTGTTTTCCTAAGGTTATGTAAAGCCTATTTGAAAGGTAGGTTTCTTCTCTGACTTCCATTGTGGGACCAAATTCCACCTTCGGAACTGCCCCTTTTACTGCAAGCCTTTACCAGGGTGCCCTTTCAACCTGCTGCCACTGTGGATGTAAAAGTTTTTATCATGGAAAACTCTTTTCTTAATTGCAGTAACTTTTACCAGGTGAATCCCGGAGCTTCAGGCTTTGTCCTTTAAACCTCTTTACCTCTTTGTAAAAAAAAAAAAAAAAAAAAAAAAAAAAAAAGACAGGGTTTTATTATGGTCTAATGCAACATTTTTGCCTATGGTGGCCTCTTAGTCAAATGTGAATCAGTCTGTTTATTTACTAATATTCTTCCCAGATTTCAGTAATAACGGCAAATACATCTTTCACTGTCTGGACCTTAATAGTCAGTTAAGATTTTATTCAGACAGGACCAAAGACTTTCAGGAAATCAGACCAGCTCTTTGTGCCTTCCTCCAGAGCTAAACTTGGTGAGCTAGTTTTAGGGTCACAATCCCCAGATGGCTTTCTGACTGCATTTTCTTTGTATACAGTATTAATGGTTTATCCTTGCTTTTCAAATGGAAAGCTCATTCTACTAGAGTAGTATCTACTTCAACAGCCTTCTTTGGGCATGCTTTTTTCGATGGTATTTTTTCAATAGTTAACCAGTTGAACACTCACACTTTTGTGTCCCCTTACAAACTTGATACTCAGTGCAGATCTAGGGCTGCCTTTGGCTCTACCATTTTGTGGAATATTCTGTCCTAATATCACCCAGTTGGTCTGGCTGGGGACTGTGTCCAACAGGTTGACTGGGGACTGTGTCCAACAGGTTGACTGGGGACTGTGTCCAACAAGTTGAGACAGACAGAAATAACAACATTGGATATGAAAGTTATGTACTTGCCATAATGATAGAGTCGTGTTATCCTCTACTGTCCATTTCAACCATCCCTCCCTCCATCCACCTTCCAGATTGTCACCAATAATTTGTGGTTCTTAGTGGACCTTGCAGGCCTGCCCAAAGTCTTGTTTTATGGACCCTTTTGGTCTTGATCTCAGTTTTGTTGGGTGATATATTAAGTGAAGTTCAGGTATGGGAGGGACAAATATGATCTGAGGAGAATTAGGAATGCAGACTTTTATGGGAGGAGAGTCTGAGCTTAAGAGTCAAGAATCTAAAGTGCTGGACTGTGATCCAATAACCCATAGGTTGAAACAGATTGAAAATGATGGCATGGATCTAGCATTATGGTAAGTACATAACTTTTATTTTCATCCCTGTATTTTGAGGAAGGATTTCTGTGTGGGGGTCAACTAGTTGCTGGAGTTGGCCTTTTGATATTGGGTGATGATAAGGAAATGCTTGTTCTGTAGTCCTTTCAGGGACTGCATTAAGGTGTTATCTGGTATATCTTGATCAGAACATTGTAGAATAGCTGACCTTTCTTTGTATTGGAAACTAGTCTTTAGATTTCTGTATTTTGTGATTTGAGGTGAAAAGTGGTCTTTTGGCTAGGTTCATGACCCAATCTACAAGCTGGATTTGTGGAAAATCATAGTTTCCCCTCCAGTTCATTTTTCTAGCCCTGCATTAAGAAATGTATTTAGAGCTTGGAATTTAATGGCATACATCTAATTTTTTGTCCTTGACCAGGATTCAGTATTGCCATATATATGGGAAGTGGTTAATTTGGAATGTGCACAGTTGTTTCAATTTGTTTGTAATGCCTCCTACATTAAGGAGACATACTTTCAGAAGGTTGAATTGGCTGATGGGATTGTGGGACACTTAGTTGGATCAGCTTAAGTTGGATTCAGTATTGGCTGAGAGGAGGGGCAAAAGGAAAATAGGAGTAAGTTTGTATTAATTTTATAGACCATTTTAAGAGACAGTTTTTCTCTTTCATTTGGTGTAAGTATTGGGTTTAGAGTGAAGGCTGGTACGTGTAAGTAAGGGAGTATCTTGGGAGTGGAAGTTGCTGTGCTAGTGGGAAAAATGAAGTTTGCCTGCAATGTATTTTTACATGACGTTATATTGAAGTATAAAATGAGCTGTCCAAAGAGTGTGTCTTGTATTGGTTTAGGAAACTATTTAAGATAAAAATCTTGTATTGGCTTAGGAAACTGTTTAAGATGCAATAGTATGAAAACTGTTAACCTTGACAGAGTAAGAAGATGTTACATGTTTGTGTTTTGTAGTTAACAGATATAGGGGATTAGGGATAGTTTTTTTGCCTGTGTTCCCATCAGAAGCAGATGTAAGAGTTTAAGGATACAACTGTAGAGCAGTCTACGTGTGCTCCTTCTAAATGCAAAAAAGTGTTAACTTAAAGGATATAGCATGAGTCTGCCACTGCTTCCCTTAAAGACAAATATAAGAGTTAGAGGATAATTGAGGAGGAGTATCTGCCATTTCTGCCACCAAACATTGACGTAAGAATTAAGTTAGGAGTTAACAGACGAGAGAGCAGTCTGAAAGGAAGTGTTTGGAAAATTTAAACTAAAAATAAGTTCTGTATTTTCTGTGTGAGCAGCCCTCAAGCTTCCCCCTGCAGGGTAGTACCCCTCTTCATCCTTTTATTTTTATCACCTCTGCGGTTGCTATGTCTCAAGGCAATCAAATATAGTAATTTCGGTGTGCTTTTTGTCAATTCTTAGTGGTTTCTAGTTTGGTTGTCAATCTGCTTTGCATTCCCTTTAAATTAATTCAGCCTATAAAGTTGTAGCTTGTAGTAAATGCTTGTGTACCTATGGAAAACGGGGGCAT
The DNA here is from genome assembly GCF_019279795.1 of Protopterus annectens. NCBI lineage: Eukaryota > Metazoa > Chordata > Ceratodontiformes > Protopteridae > Protopterus > Protopterus annectens. The sequence continues at coordinate 324,808,372 of NC_056729.1, read as the reverse complement.
CACTGTACTATCTTTATTTGGTAAGTCACTTCAGACAGATTGTGATCTCTGTTCAATAACTTATTTGCAAACACAGCTTTGTGTAGTATTTTTTATAAAGAAAGAAACCGTGTAAAGGAAATTTTGCCAATACAGTAGAGGTACAGAAAATAGGCAAGAGGAGGCTAGAATTTACTGCAGAAACCTGGCAAATGAACCAAGATATTGGGAGCAAATAACTCAAGCAGGAAAGTTAATAGAATGGGATGAGACCAAGAAGACATTTGGATTGTAGGATAGAGACTGACTTTCCTACCAGGGCTTGATTTCAGAGTACAGGCAAAGAGAAAGGGATAGGGGAATTTTAAGTAAAAGACCAATTATGTTAAGAGTGTTTTAGTTGATATAGAACAGAAGCAGATGTAAAAAAAAGCAATAATTAGTACAGCATGTAAAGTTTTGCATGATAACTGTAAAAAAAACAGAGGAAGGTTAGAAAAGTTTGGGAAGAGAGACTGTAAAAGCAATTTACAAGAAAACAATGGGAAGACATGTATGGCTCACAAGTATGCAGCCAAGTCTAGAATGTTTAGGATCTTTGCTTGCAAGTGTTTGCATAGGTATTTTATACCCCAAGCAGACTTCAAATAATTTTTCCTCAGATAGCAAATTTTGAAGGTCTGATGGAGACTAAAGAGATAGCTGGGAACATATGTTTTGGGAGTGTAAGAGTCGGCAGATTTAAAAAATTCCCTACAGTGTATTCTGTCAGAAATATTGGGTGACCAAATGGCTGTAGCCAAGGAAATTATTCTTTTGAGCTGGGATGCAGGATCTGAATTGCCTAGCCGTTGTAAGCCCTTATTAAGTTTAATTCTGTTGGCTGCCAAAAAAACAATTAACTAGAAAATGGAAATCAAAGTCTACACCAACTGTATTTGAGGTATTGAGTATTATAAAAGAAATAAAAGAACTGGAAGAGGTGGTCTTTAGAAAAGGGAAAGAGCAAATGACATTGAAGTAAATGGAAATTGTGGGAACAATTGTCCAGAATAATTTTCAGGAGGAGGAGGAATGAGGTTTAAGGGAAGGCAGGAATTCATCTTTTTTGGTAATATTGGACTGATGATAGTAGCAAATAAAATGTATGTGATGTATATTGTATTTAATGTTAAAGTGGTTTGTTTTCATTTCTGTCACTTTTTTAATTTCTCCAAGTCTTTTCGGTTTCTAACACCATGATGGGAATGGCCCCATTCCCAAGTCAAATTATGATGTAAAGTTCATGAAATTAGTACTGTTTCAATCTTTGATGTCAGCCAGAAGTGTTCTTCGCAACACCAGCAATGTGCCCAGTAATGACTCCTTCTGCAATTCGTATGGAGTTACATGTATTGGTACCATATCAAATATGATTGTAAATTATTTTTATAAGACCCGTGGCTCCTACTACTATTGGAGCTGTCTGGGTATGTTTCTTCCACATTGCTCTCGTTTCGCCTGCAAATCCTTATATTTTATGACTTTTTGTGTCTCTCTGTACACAAAACACTGTAGTCACTGGATGTAGCAATTTCATTGATCAATGCTACTTTTGTCTTCTTTTCATGGACCACTATGTCTGTTTTTTTTTTTTTTGCAAATATCTTTAGAACTATTGTTAATGGGCAATGAAGTCTGTAGACTTCATCATATTTTGTGGCTCATGTTTCCAGTATTTTCCAGCCACTTCAATACCATAAATGTTTGTACAATACCATAAATGTTTGTGGAATCCCAAGTGCAACAGTCTTGCCACATTATTATGCCTTTCAGTATACAGTCCTTCTGCCATTTAGTGTATCACAACCAGCAATGTGTGACCGTTTCCAATTCTGTTTTACAAAACCTACATTTGTCTGTTTTCCCCACATGTTCAATGGACTTTGTAGACCAATGTGTACGTAGCCCACTGTCTAGGGCTGCCAATATTCATATTTTGGTTTGAATTTTCTTCTCCTTAACCATTCCTGCATTCAGTCTTGATCAACATGAGTTTTTTTCCAGAAGTTTTCTGTGTTTGCAACTATATTTATGCATTTTCCACATTTCTTGCCTTCTCATCCGATCCTTTTCCTTACATTATTTCTTTTGTTTTTTGGAACATTCAGTTGCTGCCTGATTTTTATCTACTCCTGGTTTGATTTCTATTCCTGCTTGATGCTAATATGCTTCTACTAGACTAAGCAGGAAAGTCATCTTAGATTTATTCTCCTCACATTTCAAAACTTTCACTATGTTTGGGTCTTGCGAGATCAGAAGATGTGTAAAGTCCCACGATTACTGATCTATACATGTAATCAGTTTCAAGGAAGCCCATGCATCCTTCAGAATGGGGAATATATAATCTTGTTATGCACAGATTTTTATAAATCATTTGATAAGCATGATGCATCCTTGTTTTCCTAACTAATCTATCCAACACCTTCTGGGGCCAGTCAATCACTCAAACTGTAAGTTAGGACAGGAAGAGCAAATTGGTTTACAGCTTGAATTTTGCTCCTAGATGTCAAAGCTGTTTTCAGAATTAATTTGTCTTCTAAAATATTTCTTACTAAGTTTTATTCACATTTGTTCAAGTTTAATGTTGATCCTTCATCAGCTCCCAATTATTTATACACTTCCTGTTACTGAAATTCTTTTATATCGCATTCTTGTCCCAAACTGATGTTTTCTTGGTGCTGCAGTTTTCATGCTTTAAAGGATGCTTTTGCCCATTTATCAAGCCCAAATGATGTTCGTATATAATCTGAAAAAGTTTTGACTTCTTGCAGTTGTGCTTTCAGTTCCTCATCGGATGAGCTATACAGTTTTAAGTCATCGACAAAGAGAAGATGAGAAGTCTTTACACTTTGTTGTTTTCTAGGAGCCAAATTATAGCCGTGGCCTAACCAGTTAAGTAGATGGCTTAATGGGTTAAGGGCAAGACAGAATAGCAGTGGTGACAGGGAAGTCACCCTTTTATCCATGAATGTAGGATACTGTCCAATACTTTTTTGTAGTCAGTCCATGCCATACTTAGATTCTTCCACTATTTACAGTTCTCTATTATGACTTCATTTAGCAACAAATGATCCTTTGTTCCATATGACTTTTTTATTACCCTTTTGTTTTATTGCCATGATTGAATTTTCTTCTAAATGACTATAAACTCTGTCGGCATCAGTTTCAGTGTATAGTTTATACGTCGTCGGAATACAAGTTATTGACCTATAATTTTTAGGATAACTTGCAGGTTTACTGGTTAAGTAGGAGCATTGTTTTTCCCTTTGCTAGTCAGGTTGGTGTCTGTTCAGGGTGTGCATATAAATAGTTCTTACTCACAGCTAAATCTTTGTCCAAAGATGTTAATACTTTTAGCCGGAAGTTAGATACTGCATCTGGGCCTTGGGGTATTCCAGGTGGAGGCTTTTCTTAACTTTATTTCAATCTCTCTGGCCATTACTTCATCTCACTTCATATTCTGTATCTTTGAACTTCTTATTAGGATCATAGGAAGTTACTAGGCTATTGACCCTGATGCCCTTATAAGCCTAGCAAGAATTTAGCCCATGTTCCTACTAGTCAGCACCCTGTGCCACTGTCCAGCAGGGACATAGGTGGAATTCCAGGGGTGTATTTTCTGTTCCCCATCCAGTTATCTAGGTTGCGCTTAAAAAGGTTTAATGAGGTACTCTGCTTTACACGGAGAGGGAGTCTATTCTACAAAAGGTGGAGTCTCTGGGACACAAATCTGTCCTGCCAACAAGTGCTATTGATGTCACAGACCAGGTTCAGGTCTCGTATGTGGGTTACTCGAGTGGAGCTTGACTTGTGGATATGCAGCAGTCCCATCAGGGCAGGGTCTGAGATTGCTTTGTATGCCAGAGAGGTCACCTCTGCGGGGTCTGTAGGAGACTGAGTAGAGGGACAGGGCTTTTAGCCTGTCTGTGTAGGGTAGATGTTTGGCCCTGAATTCTGTGGGTGAGGAATCTCTGTGGTCTCTCCAGCATTTGCATGTGCTTTGAGAGGTACATGCTGAAAGGGGCATTGTATTCAATAATCGGTTTTATAAGGGAAGACTACAGGGATGTTATGACCACCTTGTCCCTGGATGAGATAGCTTTACTAATGAGGTGGGCCATGTAGAAAGCTTTCTGTACAACGGAGGCAATATGGTGGTCAAAAGTCAGCTTGCTATCAGCCTGGGTTCCCAAGTTCCTCACGACTGATTGCGTTCTTAGTGCTTTATTATCAATGTGATGATTTGTGGGGACATTCTCCCCAAAAGGGGTGATGATGCATTTTTTGGCATTCAGTTTGAGGCCATGTTTCTGGCACCAGTCATTTGCTTGGGTGAGACCCTCTTGGAGGATGTCCACATCACTAGGGGAATTGATGACAGCACCCACTTTGCAGTCATCTGCAAATTTGGTCAGCCATAGCCCACTAGATTTGACCTGCACATCTGAGAAGTATATCCCAAACAGCAGAGGCCCCAAGACCGATCCCTGGGGTACACCCCTTTTTACAGGTCTACTACTTGAGGTGGCTTCCCCTATATTGACTAGGTGGGTTCTATCAGTGAGCCAGTTTGCTACCCATCTGGTAATGTATGGATTGATGCCTAGTTGAGAGAGTTTATATGTTATACCTGAGTGAAGAATAGTATTGAAGATTTTGGCCAGGTCAAGGTAGGCGCTTTGCACCATCTTCCCCTCGTCTATGGCCTTGGTGACTATCTCAAAGACGTCAACCAAATTTAACAGGCATGACCTCCCTTGACAAAACCAAACTCTGTGGGATCTAGTGTCTGGAGGTTGCCAATGTTCTTGTTAATGAGGTCCATGATAATCTGCTCCATGGCCTTGCAGATCAGGCTAGTTAGGCTTATGGATCTTTCATTTCCTGGATCATTGGACGCTCCCCCTTTGTGCAAAGGGATGATAGTAGCTGTCCTCCACTTGGCTGGGATGAAGCCGGTACTCAGGCTTTGGGTGAATAGGGTGCCTAATGGTGCTGCAAGTTCCTGCCTGAGTTCATGTAGGATGCAGCCTAGGATGTTATTGGGTCCCATGGAGGCTGTATTTCTTGCTTTTGAGAGGGTAGTGATGACTTGCTCCCTAGAGATATGGGGAGGGGGGCAGGTACTGGGGATGTCCTGTTTTACTGATGGGGGGAAAGAAGAGTGATGTTTTCACTGAATCTGTCTTCCAGCAGGTTGGCTATATCTAGAGGGTTTGTGTATGTGGTGTCCTTGATCACCAGTTCTGAGCAGATCTGGGTGCCTCCCTTGAGATTGTGCACATATGTGAAGAAAGCCTTACAATTGTCTTTAGTAGATGTGGCTAGTTTGGACTCAGTTATTCCTTCTTTTACTTCTTCTATCCATTTAGCATCTTTGTTATATTCCACAGGATCTTCGTAAGTATTTCTCCAAAATGTATCCATTTCTTATTTTTTGGGTGGTCTTTTAATTCCTTTTGCCTTGTTTCCCAATTCTCTGTAGAACTTTTTGGGATCATCAATAAGTTGCTTATTTTGTACTTTTCCTTTACATTTATGTGTGTATCTTCTAGTTTTTCTGCCTGTGCAGAGATTTGTACTTTATTTGCAATAGTGCAAGAAAGATCTTCATCCATTACAATACTGCGCATTGCTTTTATCACATCTATCTTTGAGTATTTTTGTTGATCTGTTCCCTCTTATATACTCTTCTAAAAGTGACACTTCTTATCTTAATTGCTTTGTAGTTTTCTCTCTTTGATACTTCCATGATGGTATTCGATTTTTCCCCTTCCTTTCCCTTATTTCCCTTACTACGTTGTGTTCTTGTGGTAGAACTTTATCTGTTATTAATTTAGCTGCACAGTAATATATCCCGTTTACTTCTGTTATATTGCATGGATCTCTATGGACAGCCCTAATTACTGTGTTCATTTGTTTTATCAAACTTCTGAGTTTTGGGGTTTTAGTGACCTTCTGCAGTCTATTTCTTAGATTGCTCTTTATATGTCTGTCTGTCTATTGAATCAAACAACTCTTCTCTTAGCTCATTTTCTTCTAAACTAAGGGCACATTTTGTGTTCTCCATTTTGTGTGGGCATTCTATAGAAATTTCTGTAGCAACTTCTTGTGGCACATTCTCTTCAGTTTCCGTCCTGTGTCATCTGCTACACTGTCATATGAGAACTCACTGGCCTATCACTCCTCAACATTGACTCCGTTAGAGTTGATAGTTTCCTGTTCCTTCCCTTGCTGTCCAGCTTCAAGTGAACATATATACTGGTTTCCTTTGGAAGACTCCAAAATATCTTCAAATGGCAACTGACCAGTTGCTTCCTGTTCCACTGGTTTCTCCTTAATTTGGATGTCCATTGCTCTATCCTGCTGTGGTGCTTTCCGAGTTAGATTTTCTACACTAAATCCTTCAGTACTCCATAACCTCAATTTCTATTTCTTTAATTTCTCCATTGCTAATCTTCTTTTCTACTTTTCCTCTGTCTTATTTTTTGTATTGTAAAGTTTTCCATGTATGGATTCATTTGCATGTGTTTCTCTTCAAATATCTTTGATGTTGCTCTTTTTGTATTGATTAATTTTGCTTTCTCCTTTGCATAAATATTACACTATATTAAATCTCTCTTGCTTTCCCACGTCCATATTTCTTATTTAGATGTCTCCTCATCTTCCTGTTTCTCCTTACTTTGGGGACTCACTCCATCATGCTGTGATGTAACCTGTGTTGGACCTTCTACACCAAATCCTTCACTTTGCAGGCACTCCATAACTTCAACTTCTATTTTTTAACTTCTGCTGTACTAATCTTCTTTTCTACATTCCCTGATATTTTTATTGTAAAATTTCCCACATCTGGATGCCTTTGCCTGCATTTCTCTTTGAATATCTTTGGGGCTGCCTTTTTTGTACTGATTAATTTGGTTTTCAGCTTTGCATAAATATTGCACCATATCAAATCATGTTAATGTATGTTTGCCTATGTCTTAAGTGGTACTTTAATAAAAATGCTTAAAAAAGAAAAGAAATGTTGTGGGGAGTAGTAGAAATATAAACTGCATTCTGAACTTGCATAGAAGTCCAGTATCAGCAAGAAACAAGTAAGCCAAAATGTATGTTTCATTTATCATAATTTACTCTGAAAGTTCTATATGGTCATTGGGTGTAAAATCTTAAACCCAGGCGATTTATATAAACATATTTAAATAATTAGTTTTGAGGAAGCAGAAATGGTCTAACACTAATATATTTACAATTATGCTATTAATGATCAATATTTCCTGTCAAAGCACTACCACTATTCCTTTCAAATACAGCATTATTATGTTAAGGAATTCTGATGTACTCTTTTTATATATCACTGGTTGGTGAATGTGTGAGAATCATTTATGAAACCACATAGAAATATTTTAATAATAATATTCATTTTATCTATCAGCAGGTAGGTGCCCCATTTTTAGGCTACCATATGAAATTTAGTTAAAAAACCTGAGGAGTAGCTAAATTTCTTATGGTACAGGATTTGTACTTACATAAAGAGAAAAACAGTAGAATCTGTGTTTATTATTTTAATTGGTCTTTTATTAACAGTCCTGTACATGCAGCATTCTGTGTAAATCAGCTGTTATCACATCCTAATACTATAGATAAGCTTTGGAATTAAGAATATTTTAAATAGTAAAAACTGAGGCTGAAAGTTATATGCCTGACTGCAGGACTTTAGAAAGATACATTGAGATTGTGATATAACAGACTCACCTAGTCTGTATCACTGGTTAGTAATTCTTGCTGCTTAACAGACATACCTGAAATATATTATTAATTCCTGTTTAAATACTCAGTCATACATCATGGTTCAGATGAAGTAGTAGAACGTCAGGCTAGGCAAATTACTGGTCTAATTGATGGCTGTATGGAGCAGAAGGATGAATCTGTGGTTTTTCACCCAGATGACATTGGATTGACTAGCAACCTGTGAACTGAACTGGAGCAGCTAAAGAGGAAGGGTAGGAGTGAATAGCTAGTGCAGCCTCAGACTCAGCAATGTGAGACTATTGCTGATGCATGACCACGTTGGATTTTTGATTGATTTATTCATTTAAGGTCTGGATTCCATTGTTTTTATTTTTTTATTTTTGCTATTAACTGTGTGTTTTATTTCAGTTTCTGTTTTACATTAAAATTTTTCTTGGTGTTTTAAATTTTTTTGCTAGTGTCTGTTAAAAAAAATCATCTCCATTCACTGATTGAAAATGAATTAAATCTAACAAATTAGTGGGAGGAGCTGAGAAGAAGCATTTCTTTTTGGGGACATTTAGCTGCATTCTTCTTTAGCTGGTAGTACTGTGAGACTACGGCTGGCGTATAACTACTTTGGATTTCTTCATTTAAGGTTAGGATACTTCCAGTTTTTTTAATGTTTTATCTTATTAAATTACATTTTGTTTTATTTTAATTTTTTAAGGTAATTAGCTGACTTCCTATTTAGTTGCCAGTGTTTTGAGACTGCTGCTGGTGTGTGACTGCATTGGAATTTGAATTGGAATTCTTCATTTTGTAAACGTATTTGTTAACATTACATATTACATAGTGGCATGAGCACACATTCAATTATAAAAGGAAAAAATATGATAAATATTTTTTTCCTTTTCATGCATTATACAAATATGTTTTTTTTTTCTTAACAGTTATTATTCAGGTTAACGTTGCATTTATTGCTCAAGTTCAGCCTTCCCTGAAATATTACTCCTCCTTCTGACCATTATTCTGTATGTATTGTTCCCATATATTCCATTTGTTTCTGTGTGGTTTGCTACATCCCTTTTCTAAAGGTCCCATCTGCAATCTCCTTTACAACATTCAATAATTCTATTAAAGTTGTTTTGATTTCCATTTGTAATAATTTTTTTGACAGCAAACAGCATTAAACTTAGTAAGGCCTGATTTTTTCATTTTAGGGTTGGATACTTATTATTATTATTATTAGTTTGCTCTTATTGTTGTATTGCTTATTTACTTATTTATTCTTTATTGACTGTATTAGTCCCTGTAGACTAATGGCAGGAAAGACCTGAGATGGTATTTATACTACATGGAGGAAATTTGGTCAGTATATTAGAGACGTTGCCTACTCTTTTTGATAGATGCCATAGAATCTTTTACATCCACCTGAGCTATCACCAACTTCGGTTTAACATCTCATCTGAAGGACATTATTACAGTTTGTTTTGTTGTAAATTTCCACAACTGTACTTTCTTGGCTTGGGTGAATTAGAAAAAGAAAATTTAATTTACTGATTGAAAATGAATTAAATGTATCTAATTAGTGGGAAGAATTGAGATGTAGGATGTCTTATTTAGGTTGCTTGTCTGCATTCCTATTGAGGTGCAAGTGCTGTGAGACTACTGGTGGTGTGTAACTGCACTGGATTTTGGATTGGATTTCTTAATTTAAAGTTTGGAGACTACCATTATGTTTTATTTATTTATTTTATTTCCAGTTTGATGATCGGGGAAGTCCACTGGGCTCATGGAGCCCATTTTCAGTGGAGGCCCGGGGAAAAGCTCCAACTATAGCAAACATTACAAAATAGAAAGCACCGCAAAATATAAACAGAGTATAAACAGAATATGTGCAGTAGATAAGAAATACAATTGCTAATATTTACATATCAAAGAATAGTATTTACAAAATTGCTCCTAGAAAGTAGTTGTCATTGTTAGATTTTAGACAATATGATGTCAGGATGACCTTGTTATAAGAACTAACAGTAGCAATCCAGGAATTAGTTAGTGATTTTTTAAGAAAGTTATTATTAGAGAGTAGTTAGTGATTTTTTAAGAAAGTTATTATTAGAGAGTAGAAAATGAGCTTAGAAGTAGAAGAATTTAAAGGAGGGATGACTTAGGTTGGTAGGATGCAAATACATTTACGATTAGAAAGTGGAAAGGAGTGAAGTTGGGTTTTGAAGTTTTCTGTGTTCAGCAAAGTTCTTAGGGAGGGAGGGGGGAGTTCATTTTTTTGGCTAAGGAGAAGGAGAGGAGTGTTTGTCCTGCTGGACGGTTATTTTTTTTTTTGCTCTTGTTATATTACAGTTTGCTATATTTTAATTTTTGTTTTACCTTATTTTTTCATGGATTTTTAGAATTTCTTGGCTAGGATCAGTTAGAAAAAAATCCGAAGAATTATATCTAGCTAATTAATTGGAGGAGCTAAAAAGCAGTATTTCCTGTCTAATATATGTAGCTGCATTCTTATTTAGTAGCAAGTGTTGGGAGACTACTACTGGCATGTTACTAGGCTGGGTTTTGGATTGGATTTCTTCGTTTAAGGTTTCATTACCTCTGTTATTTTATTATTTTTTTATATATTTTTTGCTGTTATTATATTACAGGTTGTTTTATTTAAACTTGTTTATTACTTTAAAGTTTTTTTTTCTTGCAGTTTTAAAAGTTCTTGGCTATCATCATTTACAAAAATTCCTTTTCCATTCAGTGATTGAAAAAGAATTAAATGTAGGTAATTAGTGGGAATAACTGAGGGACTACTGCTGGAATGTGACTGAGCTGGATTTTTCCCAACAGCCTACTCAGTCCCTATTGTGCTTTTAAACTGTGTGGCTTTTGAGCTGTCCACCACTACTGTAGGTCTGACTTTGGAAGCCCCTCCCAGCCTCATTTCATCAGCTCATTCTACTGGGCAGTGAAAGATCAAACTGGGAAAGTCTTCTCCCTTGACTCTTAAAGCTTGAGTTAGTTTCATATTACCCCACTCACTTTGTGCAAACTGCAATATTCAGAATACTAATCTTTTTTTTTTTTTTTTATATCTTGCTTTTAAAGTCTGTAGCATCCTGGACTAGACTAGCAATTACCGGCGAGCCTAGGAACTGATTTTTAGAATAAGTTTAGGATTAGTGCTTCTGTTTTTGTTCCTGATAAGAAAAGTAACAGAGGGACATTATTTCATAGCCTTTCTAGAGATTACCAGTCATTGGAAAGCCTCAATTCTTTTTCCTTAGGAACCAACTTGGAATTAATGCTACTGTTTGCTCCTGGTAAGGGAGGGAGCAGAGGTGAATTGATTTCTACTGGTCTCTGATTGGGTAGTGTATGAGACTTTATTGGTCTGGTTGCAGTTTTGGTGAGAACTGCTTTAGGTCCTTTGTGCTGCTTGGCTTTCTGTTGTGTCTAGCTGATCTAGGTTTTATCCAGAGTTAATACTATTTCTTGGGAAATAACTTGGGATTAGTGCTACTCTTTTGCTTCTGGTGAGACAAGGACTCATGGATCATTCATCCTAGTAGAGTGCAGCTGTGTTGAGATCAGCACTGTCACCATTAGCAGACAGCACCTTCAGTAATCAACTCCCAACCTCAGGTGCTACTCCTCTTTCAGCCCATACTAGTAAGCACCGAATCATGGATTTTACTTTTCTACCATCTCTGAATCCAGCTTGGTTGAAATGGGCATCCTGAGACAATCTAGCAATTTTTCTCATGTGTACTGACAACCACCTACTGCTTAAATAAACTAATTATGTGTGTGAGAGAGTTAGCTGTATGATGTTATTATAGGTTCATAGGTAAGTACTATGCTAGCTGCCCTTGCAGGCCATTTTAAGCTTATCCAGTTTTCATTTTTGTGCTCAAAATAACTTACCCATTTGGCTGTAGATTGGCCTCAACCATTCTCGGTTAATAGTTATATATATATTACCCCTAATAAGAATAACTGGGATCATACCGTAGATAATTTGAGGGGACCCATGCATGGGATAAAGCATTTAGGAACTGCCTCTGTCCATTAGTAGTATAGGGGGTAGTCCTGGGGTAAATTTCTGTTTCCAATCCATAGATCTATGTTGTGCTTGAAAGTGGACAGGGATGATTTATTTTTTTTTTTCTTTTTTGTGGATGGGGAGTCTGTTCCACACCAGCGGTATCCTGTACAAAATATACCTGAACTTCCAAACCATTCTGATGATGTTGCAGAAGAGGTTTAGATCCTTAGGCTGAGTATTTATGATGCCCTTTGACTTGCTTATGTATTGCAAATCCATCAGCAATGGGTTGGAGGATGCCTTATATGCTAGACAAAGGTCACCTCTTAGCAGTGTGTAGGATAGTGAATGTAATGAAAGGGTTTTGAGTCAGTTCATGTAGGACATGCTATTTAGGCCATGTATCTTTTTAGTAAAGTATCTCTGTGGGTGTTCCAGTTGTTGCATGTGTCTAGAAAGATACATGCCAAAGGGACCTTATATTCAAGGATTGGCTTAATACGGTTATCGAAAGCAAAGCTCTCATACGAAGCCACAACTAAAAAAAACATGCATGTTGTCAGTACAACACAAAATCACACTCAACCAGTCACACTGCTTTGACCATGCACATAGACCTATATATGCTGAAATTCTTAAAAGTAGCCTACCTAAACCACAAAGACGCCTCCTAAATGTAACTTTAGAAACAAGTAAATTCATAAACACACAACACAGTTAGGACTCACCATACATCTAAGAGTCGCATCAACTCATTTCAAAAGTCCATAAGGCAAATCTCTCATAATCCAATAATCCAGCATCCCAATCATAGGTAATTGCAGAGTAACACACACTGACGCTTCACTCACCAGGCTGTCCAAGGAGAGGGTCACGGTCAGTTGCCTGTCAGGTGCCAGGATTTGCAACATCATGCATGCACTCAAGTCCTTGTACCACAAGTACACGTGCCACAGTCATAGTGCACATGGGTGTAAGTGACATGAGATGTATCTCACTGGAGTACATGAAGAGAGATGTGATAGAACTCATGGAGTATGTGTCTGGTATCACCAAGAATAATGCAGCAACATGAACAAAAGGTTATTGACTTCCATAGTTGGCTTAGCTTTTGGTGTCATTTTAAGGGGGGTTACAATGTATATCAGCCTGAGACGGAGATGGTAGACAGTCCTAAGGGTTTTGCCAGGAATAGACTGCACCTTTCCCTAAGACATTCATATATTGGCTAAATCCTTGTTCCTGTTTTTAGGCAAGGTCAGTCCTCTAAAGCTTCCAACATAACATAAAGGTATTGCTACTTAGTGGTTGGAACCTTAACAAAAACTCTACTCCCTACAAGCACTCTTTGTTCTGAAAAATATCAATATTTGCATCGTCATGGAGACCTCATTCAAGACCAATGAGAGCACTCCATCATTGCAAGGTTTTAATGACTTATCACGTTCCTGCTACCTCATTAGATGAATGTGCTGAAGACAACATTGTTTCCATATTCTTAAAAAAAAAAAAAAAAAATTCATCTCCATGTCCAACTTTAAAAAAACCTTGTCATACCATAGCTAGCAATAGAACCGCCTTTTTGTTCCCCTGTGCCCACACCTCCTACCTAACAAGTATGGAGTCCCCATGCAATAAGCCAAGTACCATTCTCCTAGAAAATTTTCAACTATCCTTGCCATTTACTGGGAGACTTCCACATCCTCAAACATGTATGCCCAGAAATTTCTGGATTTTGCTACAAACTCACTTAGTCAGCACTACAACCAGGGCCATTAAAGCCAGGATTTGGCCCTTAGCAGTTCGGCATAGCTTTGTTCCTAATCAGTTGTAAATTCCTCCCAGAACAAAATGGATCGCAAATCAGTCACATTCACCTTAAGACTGAAGCAGGAAGCATCATCCTCCATGTTGGTATGTAGAGATTATGTCAAGGCTAATCTACTAAAACTGAATGATGGCCTACCTAATTTCAAAAGTGCCTTTCATCTTGATGACCTCCCTTCTTATACTGAATCTTTTACTACTTCTATGGACATGTAAGTAATTGCATAGATGCATCTGCACCATTCAGAGGTAAATACCATGCCAAATTTTAAAAATAAATACCTGTGGTGGGACCCAAATATAAACAGGTTGTATAATAAAAGTAAAAAATTGTTGCGTGCAAAATAAATGTAAATCTCTAGATATCAATAATTCTCTTGCTAAACTTAGCAAAGAATTCCAGATCCTGATCAAATCAACCATAGCCAGATTTGAGGTAAAATATTCATCCAGGTGAAGAATAACTGGGTCTATGTTAGATAATCAAAATTTCACTTACTCAAAATTTAGTTGAGCGAGACAAAAACTCTGAAAGTTGAATTAACCGAACAATCACATAACCAGATTTTTACACAGCAAATGCAAGCAGTTGGCCAACATTCCAACACTCTGCAGCATGTCAAACCCACCCCCTTAGCATTTCTTCTCCTGCCCTGTACCTGGCTGCTGTGCACCCTGCTCGGGTGCTTGACCTACACCTGTGATCCAGTACATCCCTGTACTAAAACACCAGAATTCACCCTGCTGGACGCCTCTGAAAAATAGCCCAAACTAGGAATTTACCTACCAGTTCCCTGAGAGACCATCCTTTGTTAAAAGACAGTGAAACCTGTGATCCAGTACATCCCTGTACTAAAACACCAGAATTCACCCTGCTGGACGCCTCTGAAAAATAGCCCAAACTAGGAATTTACCTACCAGTTCCCTGAGAGACCATCCTTTGTTAAAAGACAGTGAAACCTGTGATCCAGTACATCCCTGTACTAAAACACCAGAATTCACCCTGCTGGGCGCCTCTGAAAAATAGCCCAAACTAGGAATTTACCTACCAGTTCCCTGAGAGACCATCCTTTGTTAAAAGACAGTGAAACCTGTGATCCAGTACATCCCTGTACTAAAACACCAGAATTCACCCTGCTGGACGCCTCTGAAAAATAGCCCAAACTAGGAATTTACCTACCAGTTCCCTGAGAGACCATCCTTTGTTAAAAGACAGTGAAACCTGTGATCCAGTACATCCCTGTACTAAAACACCAGAATTCACCCTGCTGGACGCCTCTGAAAAATAGCCCAAACTAGGAATTTACCTACCAGTTCCCTGAGAGACCATCCTTTGTTAAGACAGTGAAACCTGTGATCCAGTACATCCCTGTACTAAAACACCAGAATTCACCCTGCTGGACGCCTCTGAAAAATAGCCCAAACTAGGAATTTACCTACCAGTTCCCTGAGAGACCATCCTTTGTTAAAAGACAGTGAAAGTATGTGCTGAAACAGCTACTAGAACATTGTACTAATATTAATGTTTAAAACTCGCCTAGGTTAGGCAAGCTTCCCACTCAGGTTAGCCAGCAGCCAACAACCCCCCCCCCCATTTATCATTTATCTTTTTAACTAACCCTTATATCCAGCTTGCTCACTCTCTTCTATTAACTAGCCTATCTCCCCCTCTCCTGTAGCCTGCTACCCCCTGTAGGTGAACAATTTGCTGCAATAAAGTACTGGCCACTAGGTGGCGCATTACCATAAGCTTTCTGTATATCTATTCCCACAACTATTCTTTACCATACCTCTCTGACCCTGTTTTTCAGCTTCTACTTTTCATGGACTTACTCTTTCACCTTCTCACCTTTGTCCTAAGGTATCTTTAATCACATTCTACTCCTTTGACATCCTAACTTTCTTCTTACTAGCCTCACAACTTACTTCTATATTCTCTCACTTTCAGACTTACCTGCAGAATTCTCCCCCTTCACAGATTGTCATACTTGATAGTCCACTCTCTTGTCTCTACTATCCAGTTGTTTTACCTCCCTACAGCTCTCTAAACTTCTAGTATTTTTCTCTTACTACAGTGCTTAATGTACTCTAGCTTCTCCACATCTTTGATTATCTTGTAGCTGTGTTTACTATCTCCTACTTACTCTAACACCTATAACTCTGTGCTCTAACCCTTAAGCTAATCCTTCCTACCTGATATCAGACCTTACGCTGATTATCTCGCCGCTTCTGCCCCACACCTGTTTTTATGGTTTACTCCCCTCCCCCTCTGCCTCAATGTCCTCTCTCAACTTATAAATATACACCATAATAGGGGACGCCATCTTTCTTCTCCTGCCCTGTACCTGGCTGCTGTGCACCCTGCTCGGGTGCTTGACCTACAGTAAGTGAGATAATTGTTTTTAAGTGGTATGTGAAAGTCTGCTTATCTTTAAAAAGAATACCTGCTTTCTATCTTTTAACTGATTGCTGTTAATGATTTACTGAGGCCAACGCTATCGCTGCTAACGCTCACACCTATAAAGCGTTATACTCGTGGGAATGTATCTGAAAGCTCTGTGAATGTTTATTTAGTTATGATTATCTACTTTCATACTTTTGTAACTGTTTGCTGTGTTAAATATTTGATTACGATCTACGCTCTCACTGCAAACGCCAGTATACCTACATAGCGTTGTACATGCGGGAATGTAACTAGAGGTTCTACTGCTGCAGACTTAACTTTACTGTGTTTATTGCCCTGGTACTTTTTAAACGCTCTTCAGACACCAATAGGGAGTTTAGTTGAATAGTGTTCTGTTAATCAATGAAACATAGCTTGATATTCATGCTCGCTTAGACATAGTTAGCACAAGTACACAAATAGGGTGTTTATTTTAATAGCGTTCTGTTAACCTATGAAATATAGCCTGGATATTCATGCTCACTTAAATACAGTTAGCGTTGTGCACGTGAAACTGCTATAAGCGGCTCTACTGCCTTGTACTGTTAATACATAATTCTTATACAAAGTCTATTCTGCCACTTATTTTTACTCTAATTCTACCTGTAATGTCAGTTTTACTGAGCCTGGATTAGCCTTCTTAATGCTCTACAGATACACACAGGGAAGTTTTGTGTCTACTCCTAATAACCACTTTAAAATAGCTTGGATATCCCATTCCCGCTTAAACATAGTAAGCGTTGTGTACGTGGGGGATGCTGTAAGCGGCTCTACTGCCTTGTACTGTTAATTCATTATTTTGGCGCAGAAGTTACTTTTGCTACTATTTAGCCCTAATTCTCCCTGTAAAGTCATTGTACGGTACCTCGGCACAGCCTACATAATGCTCTACAAACACACAGGGACTTTTGTACAGAATCCTAATAATCACTTTAATATAGCTTGAATGTTCCATACTTGCTTAAACATAGTAAGCGTTGTGCACGTGGGGCTGCTGTAAGTGCCTCCACTCCCTTGAACTGTTAATTCATTCTTATTGGGCAGAGTTAATTTTGCTAATATTTAATTCATTTTTATTGGGGCAGAGTTGATCAGAAGCCTGATCCTGAAAAGGTTTTGTTGATGTACTATTGATTTAAAAGCCAATGTCAGTGTATTAATTTTTAAAGAAAAAAGCATATGCAGCTCTTTCTTTCCTAGCTATCTGTCTGCGTTTTGTAGAGTTTTTAGAGTCATAGTTGTACCTGATTTATATTGTAATCTTAGGCGTTTATATACAAATAGAGTATTTTGATGTTTTATTGAGATAATTACATGTAACTGTGTCTGTGATAACTCTTTACTTGCTCTCTAATTCTAGTATTGTCTGCCTCACTACCTTTTTCTCTCTTCCTACATTTATCAGCCTGTGATCCAGTACATCCCTGTACTAAAACACCAGAATTCACCCTGCTGGGCGCCTCTGAAAAATAGCCCAAACTAGGAATTTACCTACCAGTTCCCTGAGAGACCATCCTTTGTTAAAAGACAGTGAAAGTATGTGCTGAAACAGCTACTAGAACATTGTACTAATATTAATGTTTAAAAACTCTCCTAGGTTAGGCAAGCTTCCCACTCAGGTTAGCCAGCAGCCAACAACCCCCATTTATCATTTATCTTTTAACTAACCCTTATATCCAGCTTGCTCACTCTCTTCTATTAACTAGCCTATCTCCCCCTCTCCTGTAGCCTGCTACCCCCTGTAGGTGAACAATTTGCTGCAATAAAGTACTGGCCACTAGGTGGCGCCTTACCATAAGCTTTCTGTATATCTATTCCCACAACTATTCTTTACCATACCTCTCTGACCCTGTTTTTCAGCTTCTACTTTTCACGGACTTACTCTTTCACCTTCTCACCCTTGTTGTTCCCCGCTCCGTTCGCTACGCTCACTCCGCTCCCCTCCCTACCCCCAATTCCCACCCACCCCCAGGGGTCCTACATTTATACTTCCCTAGACACACCCCCTAATTACTCACCAACCTATAACATTTTCTCCATCATATCCACCATCTTATACCTCACTTCCTACACCACACCCTCTCTTAATACCTTACCTCCTATTTCCCTACTACCCTATTAACTCTAACCTCCTACTCTATATAACTATGCCCTCTACCCTAAAATTTCTCTCACCTCTCCTTCTCCTAAACATTCTACTTTTCTACTACACCCTTACCTCCTATGAAAATCTCATACTACTTCAAACTCCATCTTCAAACAAAGATACTACTACTACACTTCCCCTACCCAAACTAGCACACATTAACATACTAACAACCTGTCCCTATCTCCCCCCTCTCTTCCATAAAGCCCACCGCTACCTACTTACTACCTCTAAGAGACTCATTCCAATATCACTCAAATTTACAAAACCCCTACAACCACCACAAACTCCTTTACTTATATATGGAGATATCCACCCCAACCCTGGCCCCAACACCCCCCAAAACCCAAGCCCTCTAATACAAACTACCACCTACGCTAACCCACACTCTTCCTCAGACTCCCTCTCAATTGCTCATCTTAATATCCGTAGCATTAACAACAAAATCACTCAACTCCATGCCTTAATTGATTTCTATGCCTTTGATATCCTATGCCTCACAGAAACCTGGCTTAAACCTACTACAAAAGACAATGAATTCACCCCCCCAGGATATAGTACCTTAAGACTAGACCGCACTAACAAAAAAGGTGGAGGGTGGCCCTCCTGTTTAAATCCCAACTTCAGCTAACTTTAATTAACTCCTTCCCCCCCACACCAGGAAATGCTGAAATGCTATGCACCAAACTCCAAATCAACACAACCAAATCTATAAACATAATATGTTCCTACATCC
This sequence comes from Protopterus annectens, assembly GCF_019279795.1. Classification (NCBI taxonomy): domain Eukaryota; kingdom Metazoa; phylum Chordata; order Ceratodontiformes; family Protopteridae; genus Protopterus; species Protopterus annectens. Next base: position 324,789,423 of record NC_056729.1, on the reverse strand, counting down.
CCAGCCAAGAACATGCACACCCTAGAAAATATGCTTTGCTGGATCTCTAGCACCTTCCCCAGGAAACCATTATCCTAGGTGTCTTTAATGTCTATCGGAACTCCTGCATATTCCCCAAAGCCACCATACACCTTAACCTCTTTAACTTTCACCAAACCATTAACTCTCCTACTAGAATAAACAAATCCACCCACAAACAAACAATCCTAGACTGGATACTTACCAGCGACAATCCCTCTCCTATAATACAGGCATACTCCCGGACAATATTAGTGACCACCTCCTTACCTTTATCACTAAAAAAAATGCAACATCCCTAAACAACCTACTTATCGGACCAAATATAATAGAACAGCATTCAATCTGTCATCCTTTCAAACTGAACTCAAACAATATAACTGGTCTACACTAAAATACCTCCCAATAGATGACGCAGTTATGCATTTCAACAATACCTTCTTACAAATTCTAAACCAACATGCACCATCCCGACTAGTTAAAATCAGATCCAAAGCAGCTCCTTGGCTCTCTGCTACTACTAAACAAACTATGAGAATGAGAAACAAATCATGGTCAATATGGAGATCCACTAAAACCCCACTGACCATCAGACCTTCAAACATCTAAGAAACAAAACAAAGAAACTTGTCATCCTAGATAAAAAACTATAACTTCCAATACCAACAAAACCACAACCAAAACCCAAAAATTCTGGTCAGGAATTAATAAACTTCTCCATCCAGGCAATACCAAAACACCTACCCCAGCTAGCTTAGCACAAGAACAACCTAACATCATAGCCAACACCTTTAACAATTTCTTCTCTCAAACTGTTAACTCACTTGCAAGCTCTATGACTCCACCCTCCAAACTACTCCCATCCCCAGCAATACCTATACGCTAAAACTGGAAACCGTCTCAACTACCTATATACAGAAACTACTGTCTAAACTAAAACCCTGTACACCTTCAGCTGACAAACTTCCTGCTGAATTCCTTCAATTAGCTGCAAAAGAAATAGCATACCCAGTATCCATCTTAATAAACAGAACCATAACAGAATCCAAAATTCCATCCTGCTGGAAAATCTCCCACATCATTCCACTCCACAAAGGTGGAAACTCTAATGAACTATCCAATTTTAGACCTATCGCCTCCTATCGCCTCTATCGAAAATAATGGAACGCTGTATTCACCACCAACTCCTAAACTATCTCTTAAATAACAACTTGCTTGTAGACTCTCAACATGGCTTCAGACCCTACCACAGCACTACTACTGCCCTTCTTTCCTTCTCTGATACCATAAATACAAATCGTAATAATAACCTATTCTCTTCCGCACTGTTTCTAGACCTCTCAAAGGCATTTGACATGGTTAACCACCAACTTCTCCTTGATACCTTAAAATCTCTTTCGCTGGACTCTCTAGCCTTACAGTGGTTCAATTCCTATTTAACTAATAGGAAACAAGCTGTACTGTGGGACAGCCATCTATCCACTCTACTCCCTGTCACTCTTGGTGTCCCACAAGGATCCATCCTAGGCCCCCTACTTTTCTCCACTTTCATCAACAATCTGCCCAACTCCCTACCTACATCCACATGCATCCAATATGCAGATGATTCTACTCTCATCTGCTCAGCCCCTACCCCAGAAGAACTCCACTCCACCACCCAAGCAGTCTTCACTGCAGCAGAAAATTTTTCAACATATCTGCCTCCTCCTGAATCCCAAAAACCAAACTAATACTTTTTACCCCTACCTCTAAATCCACCCCTATCTCTTTCTCTATAACATCCTGTAATGGCACTATCATCCAACCTGACAACTGCACCAAACTCCTAGGCCACCATAGATAACCAGCTTAACTTCGACCATCATATTGATTTAACTATCAAAACTGTTAACAAAAGATTGGTGCCCTTTACAGACTAAAGCCCTATCTCACTGCCTCTTCCCGAGTAGCCCTAGCCCAAACTCACCTTATCTCTACACTAACCTCGCCTCCCCTCCTTTGTCAACTTATCTAAGAGTAATCTTCAGAAACTGAATACTGCCTACCACAGTATAGCCAGATTTGCCACTGGCTCACCCTTCCAAACTCACCACTGTCTAAACTTAAAGAAACTCAACTGGCTTGAACTCCCAAACCTTATACTTCTACAACAACTAGTCATCACCTTCAAAATTCTCCATTACCCTTCCAACATCCCTATACTAAATAATGTCATTACACCTTATAAGAACCTCAAGACACTCAGATCAGCCAACAAACTATTAGTGACTACCTTGAAATCTCATAATAAATCAGGTGATTCCCTATTTGCAAACACTATCGGTTCATACTGGAATAAACTTCCCACTGAACTGACCTCCCTAACATGATGCCACCTTCTCAACAAACAGATAAAAAACCACCTACAAATCCACTGGCTCTGCCCCTGCTCTAACCCTGACTGAGCATACTACTGTTTATTACTCTGAACAGTCTGCATATTTCTTTCTTTACTCTCCCATTCTTACCTAAACTAACATTCTTAACCCCTTTCTGGTCCCTCACCCTTTTCCCTTGTCTCACTGCCTATATACCTCACTCTCCTGTTTAACTTTACTTTCTTAACAGTTAACTTGATTAAATACCATTACCCTATCTAAACATACTCTACCCACACTTTTCTTTTCCACTTATCCCTTTCTCCCTTAAGTTTTACTACCAACTTTTCTCCTTACCTTCTAACCTGCTTTCTTTAGCTTGCCTAACTACTAGCTTTCTTTTCACTCTGTGTAATACCATCACTCTCCTCTACCTCTGATCAATGATTAATTTTACATACCTACACTTCAGATATCCTTTACTCAACTGTATTTTCTTGTGCCTGAATTTATCTCCTCAACCACATAACGTGAACTTTGATCTTAATCTTACTGTAACCTACTTAAGTTAGTTAAGACAATCTGTATTCTGTTGGGACATTTTGATTTGTTTGTGTTTTGTTCTCTGTTAAAAAGTTTGATCTACTTAGTTAAGTAGTCTTCATGTATTGTCGTAGTCTATTAGTGGAGCTTTTCTCCTCGGGCCTCTGCTGAAAATGGACATGTATCCAGCCAGACTAGCCCGGTTAACAAATGTAAAATAAATAAATAAAATAAAAATATATATATATATAAACTCTGAGATCACACTACAGTGGAAAAAAGGGCAGATTTCCCCATGTTCTCCTACTTATCAAAATATAAGGACTAAAAAATACCATCGGAATATAAGGCTAGGCTTCTTAAGATCATCAAAGATTAGTAGCTTAGCAAGTACCTACATACCTATGTTGGGGCAGAGAGGTGATTCAGTCTGCTACAGTGTCAGCAAGTAATGGAAAAAAGGTGTATGTCATGCAGTACATGATGTGGGGGAGGTGTTCACCTGTTTGGAAGTCAGCACATGTATAGGGGAAGGTGTAGCATACCCTGCAACTCACAAGTCAACCACCTGGTGTGGGGATAGTGTCAGAAAATATTAAATGCATCTAATAGCTGTCTGGATAATGGAAATCCCACCTCAGTCAGCTGTCACATCGTACAGTGGGGAAAAGATATTGGTATGAGGTCAAGATGGTTGGTAGACATGGAAGAATCAGCAAAACGTACACAAAAGTTATTGCTTGGACTGCTGTCATCCTTATGAAATTTTTCAGAGTCATTAAGGAATAGGGTATAGTAGTCCTTTGGACACTAAATTTGTAAAATGATGAGCAGTGGTGTTGCTGTCAAGTGGAACATACTGTTGAAGGGTTATGGAAAAATTTGGCAATATTCAAAATATTTTAATGAATTGTGAATGGTGTCTGGCAAATTTAGATTATTAACTTGTAACAACATAGCTTTTGGGCTCTGCTTTAGTGTCGGGAGCATGTTCTTCTTGCTGTCCTTTATCTTGGAGTGAGACATCCATAAAAATCTTATGATGACAGTGTGTGTGTGTGTGTGTGTGTGTGTGTGTGTGTGTGTGTGTGTGTGTGTGTGTGTGTGTGTGTGTGAGAGAATGCCACATGCTTCCCTTACTGTAAGCATGTGCACTGTCTTCTCTGAGCTCTGTCAGTCTCCTGTTGTCTTCCCTATATTAATTTGGATTCCTAAAAATAAAGCCTTTGGAAGGCAGTTTAAAACAGAAGTTCCTTTGTCTTGCAGTATAGAAGGGAATAATATTCTTCATATTGATCATTGCTGCCGTAGCCTAAGCTACATGGGTTGTTTCCTGCCAAAGATATAACACCTGGCCAGCTTCCAAAGCTTCAGGGCACCTTCGACATACCCACACTGTCTAGCAGTTTAAACTAATGTGACTAAAGACAAGTTTAGGTGCCAAGCCCCACACTGTCTAGCAGTTTAAACTAAGCTGACTAAAAGACAAGTTTAGGTGCCAAGCCCTTCAGATCTTTACTGCTGCTGAAGAGTATGCTCCTCTGAGGCTTTTGAGGATTGACTGTCAACTTCCGCTGTTCCTTTGCTGGGCAGGTAAGTTCCCTTTGTGGAGGAAAAAATTTCCATTATTTATTTTTTATTATTAATATTTTTCTCTTATGGAAAGTTAATTTAAAACTAGGAGTTTGTGTTTTAGCAGACTGTCACAAGAGTGTACTGAATTTTTAAATGAGAACACTATTTATTCCTGTCATATTAAAAGTTGTTTATAATATCTGTAAACCATTTTTTCTGTGAAGAAATTGGTTTATTTTATTTTGTAGGGTTGGCAAAGTGTTTTAAAGAGCCTTTTACCATGTTTGTTTTTGAAAAAAAAGTGACTTTAAAGACTTTAGTTTTTTACTGGCATTTGTGTTTGCTCTCCCTGGGAAAAAGACAGCCCCCAGGATTCATGAAGCTCGGCGCAAGGCTGGCGTTAGGTTTGCGCCAACAGCGTGACATGAAGTTGGCGCAGTAGCGCCAAATGCATATTAATGAAGGCTCGCTGCCGCCACAGTTACGTGCATAGGAAATGAGCGCGAGTGCATAGGGCATGTCGAAGTGCCGCACAGAGGCATGGAAATGTCAGCTGTCGACGTGCAACCTAAAATGCTTGCATATAACAATTTGCATGCAATAGTAATCACATCTGTCAGTGTCTGTGGATACTGAAATGTATGCAAAGCATGCAAGACGGTTCCTGCGATCACAAAATTAAGAAGCAAACACAAATGCACGGTAGGGAATAATGGGTCCCCATCCCTCGAACAAATTACATTGAAAACCGTGTGCCCGTAGTCCAACGCAGTGTAGATAGTTATACCAAGTGGAAGTGAAACACATCATGTTAGTGCGCCGCCAATAGCTACGTCCAGCCCAATGGTCAGGGTCACCAGCTGTCCCACATTGTGAGGGAGAGTATACAGCTGGGCAAATGTGTCCATAACAAAACCATGATAAATGTAAATATCTAGCAACCGTATGACAGAATTATAGCCCACAACGCATGTAATAGTCACATACAATAGGTATGTCCGTATTTAACATATACCAGATGTGACAAGAAGTAGAATAAGCAAGAAAACGAAACAGAAGGAGCATATAAACTGCTACAACAATAAGGCAACATGTAGGCTTAAAGGAAAAGTATTATCCGTAGCGTTGACTGTGGGTATGTGTTGTCCAGTACAATCGGATATGTGTCCGGAATATATCCAATCCTGGACATAGGAAAAGGTGGCACCCTACCAGCGATCAGAGCAGTCGGCCAAAATCCGCATATATGCGCTCCAAGCCATACTTGTCAGGATGTGTCACAGTTGAACGGGTATTACCCGTGTGTACCAACCATGTCATGAAAGTTAAGTATGGGTGTGTACCTATGTGCGTGATGTATAGCATGTGGTAGGTGAAACATGCCAGGGGTAGTCCACACAACCATACAAGTACCTAACATATGTAGTGTATGCAATGTGTTACCTTGACCGTGTCATGGGCCATCAACCAAAGCAGTGATGGATGGAGTGTCAGGAATATGTGTGTGTGGGGGGATGGGTAATGGTATAATCCTCAAAGGCGAGACTGTGTTGTATGCAGAATAGGTGAACTGGAGGTGTATGAGGGAGCAGCGGGTGAATCAGAAAGAAACACAAAGAACATGTATACACATCTGCAATACAACCTGACAGGCCATACTGTAGAACACAATCCCACAAACATATGAATATTAAAATGTGCGATACAAATGTACAGAAATGTCACCGGCACATACCCACAGAATGGTCCTGATGGAACCGGCCCATTCAAATGCAACACACCTGGATGCATAATGGAATGCCCATCATCCCCTCCACAGCACAAAACCCGCCCCCATACCTGAACATCCACCAAATCCAGCCATACTTGGCCTACTAGCTTGGCGCAGCCACATCTACACATAGTGACCACTACTCATATGTAGTAGGCAGTGTCACCCTAGGCAGTTTCAGAATTGCAAACTATGTATCCATTGCATGTAAAACCCCCAACATATTTTCATAAAGCCAAGAGACTGGTCGGTATTGGTCTTGTTAAATTTTTGGATATCCCTCATGGGATAAGTAACTTGTGTAAACATCAGAATGGGTATCGACACGATGTCCAGTCCTGTAGACATCTGGACACAAGTTTGAATGTGCAGTAGTGGTGCACGAGACTGTCCAGCCCTAGACGGTCATGCAGAACCTACTACCCAGGATCAAACACCTGCCCGTGACGCACATGTCCCCACATTAATAATCGAGAGAATATATTGTACACATTTGCATAGTGGCACTTGGAAATAGGGTGATGAAGGCACTGACGTAAACAGGGTACTCCCTAATCCACTGTGTGAGGGACAGTCACTGTGTGGGTAGGTGTGTCCTGACCAACAATGATACAATGCCAAATGTCCTGTGATTGTAGGAAATAACTATGTACCATACTGTATGTAACAGTTGCCTAAAGCAGTCATGTCAGGATAGAAAATACGTGATTCGTACAAGAAACAGACTAACAACTAAAGTGCTAAAGGTATAAGCTATCAGTTAGGAAAATAATGAATGTTCTAAACCTGCACTGAGCGTGGGTATGTGTTGGCCTAAACAATCTGGTGTCCCCAGAATATATCCCAACCTGTACATATGACAATGTATCAACCCTACCAATGGTCAGAGCATTCGCACAATAACTGGCCAACCTCTTAATCACTCACAAAGCCAGTGACCTTTGGAGGAAAGGTATTGAATGAGAATGACTAATTACAACAATTAAGAGTAATAGACTCATTTAACTGCAGAAAATAAGTAGTAATACGAATCTGTCAACACGTTCCAAGTTAATAGTACTAATATGGTAGAAGTGTCTGTGATTGTCCCTGATTTGTCATAGCCTTGTCTCTGAAGAAACTAGTCCCCGAGTATCACAGAGGTCCGTACACATATGTACACCAACCAACTGTCACATTTGTTGACAGGACTAGTGCATACCTGTAGTGAATTTATAACTGATGTCCAGAATAATATTCATCGTATATATAAATGAATGAAATAGTCAAATGTGAAGGGAAACACGACCCAGCTAGGCCGGTCAGACATACAGACAGGCAATAAAGATAAATACACTGCTGCTGTCCAAATCACCGGCAGGAAAGGTACCAGTGGGAGAGATCTGCAAGGTGTACACTTTAAACATGGATAACGATGTCCCTTGCGGGACCCCAAAAATTCACTGTATGTGTAAACCCATGGTTATCGATGCGAGCAGGATGTAGGTGTACATGGAACAGTAGGTTGTGCAAGTGTGATAATACATGGGTTGACAAAACGTACGACATGTGTCCCAAGACTGGGAGAGTGGGCAATGTGTAGGGGTGTGCTCATACCCCAGCTGCGCTCACAGTAAGTATTTGTCATGAGTGCTGTAGAGGGGTGCCAGGTAGGTGAACCATGGGTATGCAATAATGGGCTTAAGTGTGCAGGTGCTGGTTGGCAGAGATGTACTAGGCCCGCCCAGTGGAAGTCATTAATATTCCTATGTGGGTATAGCAGATGTTTTTACCTCCCAAACCTGAAGAGCACATCTACCGGATAGTCTGTAAACCATCGGGGGAATACATAGGGACCAAATCAGTGCCATGTACCCGACTAGCATGGATGTCCATAGTTATGAATCAGAATGTAACAAAGTCCAACAAAGCACTTCCAGAACTAGTGATATTAGGTGGACAGGTGGCAGAATACAGGTAATGACAGATGACAATATGTATGAGTCATAAACAGCATGTACCTCGACAAACGTGAATGAATACATATGCTCTGTGACTGTCAGTGTGTCTGGTTAATAGAACCAATCGTCTAAATGTGTCCCACAGGGTGTTATGCAGTGTTCCTGATGCAGTGTTCATTCTCCCCATTGGTATGTGAGGTCTGCTAGTGATGGAAAGTGCATAATTTGCTGACCATCTTAGGTAGATGATAGCATAATAGATGAGGTTTACCACTCATACGCCTTTGAGGGACACACCCGTCTGGGCAGTTGTGTCCTGCAAAATGAATGTTATGGCACATGGCCTGTGAGTTCGGGAAATTAGGCCATATATTGTGTGTAGTGGTGTCAGAAATTAATTTGCTGTATCAGCAACAGCTACATGTAATAGGAAACAGTATTAGCAATTATAATGCTACAAGAATAACCTTAACGTATGCAAACCGTTGAAGTAGTCAGTTTACTACTGGCTGTGGGTATGTGTTGCCTTGACACATGTAATAGCTCTACATATAGGATCTATAGGGCCGCCACCATTCTGAATGGCCAAAGTGGGACCTGCTATGTAGAAATGTCAGACGTACCAGGGCAGAACATACCTACAGCCATGCATAGTACAGAAATATACATATCAGCACAAATCAAAGCTTAGTCTAGCAGCAGTAAAGTTGCTTATGCTACTACATATAACATATCGACGTGTCCGGTATACAAGACCTGTAACAAGCAACCACTACAGACACGTAGACTATGAGAATGTCCCCTAATCAGGACAGTTGCAATGGCTAGAGTATTGTCACATGACATATGCCTAATGAGGGACTGTCCCATGCAAAGTGGGAAAGGTGTTACTCCTACAGTCTCTCGTCGTGCAATCTGAAAGGTGGAAAACGTACAGCAGGTATGTGGTAGCATGACTCGGCGGACAGCTGTGTTAACAAAATAACATTCACATGTCAGCATTGCAGAGTATCGGTTCCCATGTATCAGGCAGATGGGAACAGATTGCATGAAGAGCACGCATATAATATGATTACGTCACTGGACAGGCCGCTGAGTCCGTACAGTCGAACGTCTGCCATCGCCAAATGATTAGACATACCCGATACTGTAGTCATGTAGTCCGATGTAATACGCATCACAAGGGATTGCACACACCCAGCGTGAGTGACAAATGTAAGCACAAATGTCAGTGAGCAAGCGGCTGTAAGCGTATTTGTCTACCAGTATGCCAGTAGTGCACTGTCAAAGAAATGTGGAGTTTAAACGGGTATAAGGTGCTGTAACCAGAGGTCAGCAGTGCTTAACACTGTGCAAACCCATGCACAACTGCTCCCACCTGCTGGAATGTGCCTTACCCAGTCCGTATCCAAAGGCGTTGGTCTGTCCGCAAACAAAGAACCGTCCTGTTCACGTGTTGGTAGCAGTACCCTGCGCACATAGCTCATGTGAATTAACAATAGACCATGGCATATGTGCAGACAATAGACCACACACACACACCATACAGCACAGTCATTCAACAGTATAGCAGTGTACTGGCAGATATGTCCGGACCACTGGTGTATGCATGCCTGGCTGTCCTGTGTTTCAGTGTGTGAACATGCCCATGACTGTTATGCATGTTGTCAAGCGACATTACCGTCATACCATCATGTGTGTGAGCATGCTAAGTATGGTCAGCTGTATCGCATGTGTCACATGTCCAGATAGTCAGTACTGTGTTGCCGACCCCTCCGTTCTACACAGACAGGTGTCGTGCTGTGTCTGCAGGGTAGCTAATGGTCATGTGGCATTGACAGTTGCTACATGTCTGCATAGCATGGGGGGACATCCAACCGCATCCACAGTCCTACACAGTACCGTGGGTGTCGACATGACTCTCACATGTGTAGGTTGGACGGGGGGGGCACAGCTGACAGTTGTACACATCTGCCACTACTGTACTGGTATGCCAGGTACTCCATGTCAGTGTGTGGACCTACCTAAATTGCTGGTTGGAGGGATACCAGTGTACGTCAGATCCCAGCTTTAAATACCAGCATAGTGGTGTTGGACGTCCTAGCTTTCACAACCTACATCAAACTGCCTGGCCTCCTGTAGTCTGTGTGTGTCTTTGGGGGTTGGGGTCATTCATTAGGCATATCCATAGGCCATTGTATATCATTTGTCTGTATTGGTCCACACCTGTCCAGCTGCATGGAACGTCTGTGGGCTGTATGGACACACATGATGTTTAGCCCATAATCTGCAGTGGGTTAGGATACCCTGTATACTACTGGCTACCATTGTGACCCCGTATGTGCTACAGATATCATGGTGCCACTATGGACGTGTACTGTCTGCTGCCCTAACATTCGTCCACCAAAGTCTCTTGTATGCTCATATACATACCATAGCAACGGGTAAATACACATTCTAATACAACTGCCAATTGTTAAGTCGATAGACGTACCCTGGGGGTGTTCTGGACCTCAGGATGGTGCTGGAGAGCTGCCTATGTCGGATGCACACAGTGCACCTCCTATACATGGCCGAGCACAGTTAGTGTCATTGTACTGTGTGCGGGTCAGAGAGGGGAAATCCGTGGGTACCTACTGTGTCAGTGCATATGCCTTGTGTTGCCTCTTTGCCAAGGGCAGGTCATACTGTGCACGGCCTTTCACCGACTGGGCCCCGCTCAGGTAGTTTATTTGCCAAGTCACACTGTGCCTGTACAGGCCTTGGCAGTGGTGTTGGGCCATGTGGCCCTGCCCCATGTTGTTCCTGCTGCAACTGTTACTGCAGGATCAGATTGTGTAGCATAGCAAATACCACATCAAATTGTGTGCATGTAGCTAGTGAATACTGCAGGGCTCCACCAGATGTGTCTGGATACCAGAACCGTGACCTGAGCATCCCAAGCACATGCTCAATTATATGTCTTGCCTGTGCATCTGCCTCATTATGGTGTGAGTGTTCAGGTGTGTGTGCATTGCTGATGGGTGTCATCAGCCACGACACCAGTGGTTACCCAGCATCCCCCACTAGGAGACTGTAGGGGATGTCCATATTGGCAAAGGTGTGGTACAGTTGTGTCAGAAGCCATATATCGGAATCATCATAGCTTCCGGGGCAGACAGCACGCACATTCAATCTAATGCCCTGGCCATCGCATATGGCCTAGCTGTTGGAGGGTATGCCCCTGCAGTGAATGTAGGCCCTACCCCGCTCACCGGGTGGTGCTTTGATGTGTACGTGTGTGCAGGCTATAGCACCCAGTACCCCAGGGTAGTCAGCCATGTGGTTGAAGAGATGCATATTGCTGGTCTACTAATCACGTGTGTTGAGGACATGTACGTGCTCACTAGCATGTGTTGACATGGCGTCTGTGAACTGGTGCAATACTCTGGATGCAGATGCCTGTGAGAGCCCCATAATATCCCCAGTTGTGCTGTGTGAGGTACTTGTGGCTCGTATACCTAGGCCAACACATACCGTGGTATTCACTGTGATGGGTTTCCTTCGGCCTGTTTGATGTGTCAGGTGTGGCAGGCACAAGTCAACAAGCCGCTGTAGGAGGTCTCTGTCCACCCCCTAGTGCTCCATCATCCCCAGCTCATGTAGCCCCTAGTAAGTTACCCTGGGTCTATAAAGTCTTATGTCACCCCAGTAAGGGTTGTTTGGCAGCATACACATCCTCACTGCCCTCAGCCTCCTGCACATGTTGGTCTATGTTGCCTGCTGCAGCCCTTCTCATTTGGTTGGACTGTGTTGTGAAATGTCCCCGCAGGTATACACCGGTGGTGTAGAGTGCAGAAGAAACCTGTGTGTATGCTGCTTGCTCACATTACCGTACTGTTCAGGTGCGGGCTGGCCATGTCATCTGCTGATTGTGCTGATCATCACCTGTTTGTGCAGCCTGTACACCCTGACTGCCCCACTACTGCCTTTGTCCCTCTCAGTGTCACCAGGCAGGTACAGGTACACCCCTAGCTTAGGCATGCTAAGGCAGGAGCACTCCCGAGGCTCAGTTCTGAAATGTACGTACAGTATGCCTGACCCCCCTCCCATGCTGTCAACTATATTCGAGCCCTGCACCCGGCTAACTACACACATACATGCCAGGGATCTGCATCACACCCTGGGGATAAATGGGATACACTATTGTCAACCTCATCTGCATAGTATAGTCTTCTAATGAAGAATAGTTATATGACCCATACCGAACCTCCAAATTAATAACCACTGCTTAGTGTCACTCAGATCCGTACACAACTGGTAACAGGTGCCTTACTATCACCATATTTGATGTCCCATGGTCTTCCCAACAACAAAATAACTGGTGTCTACACGACTACAACCCGGGACCCTGCACACAACAGACGATGTGCATTACCACTATGCCATGGCAGATATACATACATCCGAGGTTATCACGTACAGATCATCCTACACAAACATTCAATAGTGCTGATGTCCCCAGACATATATGTATATATCTGTGTCTATCTCTCTATATCCACATATATCATATGTATCATATGTATACATATATACATACAGATATATATATATATATATATATATATATATATATATATATATATATATATATATATATATATATATATATACATACATGCACACATATACATATACACACATATGTAGATATTGCATTTATATCACAACAGCAGACCACATGACAGCAAAGCATTAGACAGGAATGAAAAGGAAACTACATGTGCCACCTGCATCCTGTAGTGTTGTTACTATCAAGGCATGTGTGTTTTGTTGCGTCACACGGGTCAGACTGTATTAAGGGTAAGAGTAGGGCTGCTGACATTTACTCACCAGACCTATTTGCGAATGTATGTGTTGACAACCCAGTGTCTTGGCAGATTATGCGGGCTGTGGACACTATATAGGACAGCAACAAAACATACTGAACACATCCTGCAGCTAGCCACCCACGGATACCAACACATAGGATATAACTGCCAAACACACACACCTGCCATGCCTTGGAATCGAGCACCTACCTGTCTATTCTACCACACTACAGCATTACGCAGTAACAGAATGCGCTACCGAGATTTCAGCATCACAGCACTCCCAGAGGCATACTTCTAGGTGGGTGACATCATCAGTAAAGGCAAAGACGCCGATAGGGAGTGTACGGAGAGTGAGCTGTTTAAAAACATTATTCTGTCTCCAGGCAGCTGGAAACACACACACACACACCGCAGGGCTGGGATTCGAGCATAGAACTGACTACCTGACTACCTTATCACACTACAGCATTACGCATTTACAGAACGCGCTACTGAGATTACTGGATCACAACACTCCCAGAGGCAGACTTTTAGGTGGGTGACATCATCAGTAAAGGCAAAGACGCCGATAGGGAGTGTACGGAGAGTGAGCTGTTTAAAAACATTATTCTGTCCCCAGGCAGCTGGAAACACACACACATGGCAGGGCTGGGATTCGAACATAGAACTGACTACCTGACTACCTTATCACACTACAGCATTATGCATTTACAGAATGCGCTACCGAGATTACTGGATCACAGCACTCTCAGGGGCATACTTCCAGGTGGGTGACATCATCAGCAGAAGCAAAGACACCGATAGGGAATGTATGTAGTGTGATCAGTCTAAAAGCATAATAGTGTCTCAAGGCAGACGGAGATGAACACACGGCAGTGGTGTGAGCAGGACAACTGGCTATCTATGGAGCAGTAGTACAACACTACATAGATACGAGATGCTCCACAGACAGTACACCTTTCAAGACGGTCAATATAACCTTCTAGGAATGCAGACATCAACATGGATGCTGGCAGTTACGGTGTACATACCTGTGAACCACTGTGTTAAATTTAGGAATCCATCCTGAAGTGGGGTATGGATATTTGATGCTTGGATGATCACTATCATTATACAGGATAGCAATGGCCATGGCCATACACAGGGGCACACAACTTACACAAGGTGTCACTGGGCATGCTCACACACTTAGTAGCACACGTCTGTCTGGAATGCACTGTGTGTCTATCTACAAAATGGCGTACTGGGCATGCTCACACACTTAGTAGCGAAGGGCTGTCTTGTATGCACACAGATTCTAAACAGGGAAGGGCACGGTGTGTCGATAGTCATCACTGTTAGCATGAACGCTGTATGACATATGTCTGACACCGGTCGTGTACACAGCGTCTGCTGCTGTCCATCACCTTAGCTGTACCAATCCAAACCTGGCACAGTAATACCACCCTTGGTGTTGTCCTGGCAGGAATGGGCACTTTGCACATGTAGTACCATACATAGACGAAGAACCTGAGACCAGGTAAACGCCCTGACACCTACAGGACAATTGCATTGTATGTGTATGCCAAATAGTGCTAGATGTGTAGCGTTCGTAATCATAGCTGCCAATCTAGATCCAACAATGGGGAATACTAACATCTGTGCAGTGAGGAACACCTGGCATAAGGCGCAGTCGTGCACAATAGCACTACCACTGTATGCCTCAGATACTGACATGTGTGCCATAAGACCGTTACGGACCGCTCCAGGTGTTAGTGTCCCCACGTATATGAAGGCCACTCATGTACTGACCAGTACACACTCAAAAGCTATCACAGATGTATCGGGTGCAGATCACAGTGGTAAATGCCGCACTGTAGTATGTAGCCCTCACACATCACCGTGTCCTCGGACCAGCGACACGCATCCATACATTAGTACAACACCATGGTACTCATGACCAGTGTACTGTACCTAGCTGTACAGCAACTGTGCAGACTACCCATGTACTGACAGGGTTCCATCATGTGTTATGCAATGCAGTGATACCACTAATCCTAACCAGGTCTGCTGTACACATAACGGGGGCCCTGGGTGTTATACAGCTGTAACAGATAATTGTTGCTGTACACCAGGCAACACACCCATGTTTGGATGTGACATACATGTAACCACCGTGGATATGTGCATGCCACACACACACACACACACACACACACACACAAAACACATATGTACATAGTATAGCTAATGCTGTTCTTCGTGCAGACACGTGGCTACAGTGATTACATGCATGCACATGGAAGGTAGGTCTATGGCTGTTCAATGCTAACAGTACATAAGGTAGCAATGTTAACTGAGTTAACATTCCCTCCGTACTGGTTACCCGTGACAACTATCAGAGCATACAACAGTCCATGTGTCATGTATGTCACATGTTCACCAATTGCAATGTATACAAGCACGGCTACATGACAGAAATGTAGGACTTATACACATGTGCATGTAGTGGTGTGCATTCATCTGCAGTGCATGAGCAGTAGCTGATGTTTGCAGTTTATCTGTGTCTGACTACAACGTGCAGTTGCAATGCAGTCCCATCATTGACACCTGTATATGGTGAAATACTGACATAACGGTAAGATGTATATCGGGTATGGATGGGTGTGTGTACATAAAGTGGTGGGCCACCTCTGCAGGTGGATGTTTGCTGGAGACAGCTCACAGGTGTGTCACACGCCGTCCTACCAAAACATGTGCAAACGGTAGGCTATGTTTTCGGTAATTGAAGGTGTACATATACAACCTACAAAGCGGTCAGGGTGTCACCGACTGTAAACCAGTTGACACCTGTAACACTTAAGTCCTCCCATGTTCATATAGCAGCACACTTGCCGAAGGTAGCTTCGGTACACATTGTTATGCAGGCAATCCTGCTGCATGTTTGTCAGACGTATCAGAAGATAGCAGGTGTTTGTTTCACAGTACTGCCATGTGTGTTTGCCTGTGTGACCATATATGCCACGGATGGTGGGGAATACATCCCAATTGTTACCCACACCTGTTCACTGTTGTAGAGATCTGTACATACTGCAGTGTAGACAGGAAGACATAGGCAGGGGTGGTGTGTGTATCACACACGTCAGCTATCTGTATGTGCATGACATGTGGACTCCAGTGTGTGTATGTGTATGTATGTATGGCTGTCTGGTGCATGGAGTAGGGATGTATGCTACCATTGAGAACTGATAGGGCCCCAACCCCTCAAGGTGATGCAACCTACTACCCTGTTTATGCTGTCAGTCTTACGCATTACTGACTACCTGTACATGTCCATTCTCTGTGTCGCGTCATGTGGATGTACCATACTGTAATGGTGATTAGCACAGAGGCAGGGCTCCTCACCTCAACACTATCCAGTGTGTGTTACAGTGTCATTGACCCCATGAGTGTGGGCGTTTTACTGTGTGTGTCTGTGTTTGTGTGTGTTTACATACTGTAATGTGACAGTGTTCTACTGCTGCACAGTGAGTCCCCATGCTATCAACTGTCCCCCACCCTTGACATCAGCTAGACTGCTGTGTAAACCCCCTGCACCATGTAGCTGTACCTGTGAAGTCACCTGCTATGGATATCCCGTCTCTAGCCACCGTAGCCTAGTACACAGCTCACATGCTCCTGGATCGTTAGGTGTGTAGAGATCTATGGAATGTCAGCCTTACTAACAGTGAGGTAGAGGCTACGTATAGCATGCTGGTATTGCCATCCATGCCTGTGAGTACTCCACATATACACATCTGTAACTGGAAACACTGGTGCTTAATGGCACATGCATTTAAACCTTAAGGAGGGAAACAGGGGCATCCTTACCAACATGCTGTTACTTTTGTTACCAAGACACATACTGTGAACATAAAACAATGCATTCCAACCGCAAACACTGTCACGCACTGGCACATGCAATGAGACCTTAAGGAGGGAAACAGGGCATCATTACCAACATGCTGTGACTGTTAGCAAGACACATACTGTGAACATATAACTATAACAATGCAGTCTAATCCTGTACTACATGGTATATCTGCTGCGTGCCAACAGTACACAACAACCGTAATATACAACTATCTCACTAATCTATTCACCCTGTGCATCAGACCATATGAGCATGTCCCTGCACCGATGGTGTGGATGACAGGGATGCGGCACAGGCATCATCATATGCACAGGGTGATAATATTTGCGATGTGTGTGGGTTAGGGTCTGTGATCTACTTGGGCATGTGTGGTTATTATGCATGAGGGTGTCGATGCCCTACAGATGTTTCTGGTGTGTGCGTGTATGTGTGCACACAGTTCTGCCATGTATCGGGCCTACACAGGGGTGTTGTTGACAGCTCCAGATTGTACACACCACAGCTCACTGTGTCCATCCACGGCCACGTGACCTGTGCCTGCCAGGGGTTGCACGGGCACTATCAGACAGAGGTAAAGAATGGGTACTGTCCGATGACACATGTCCACTGGAGCCGTGTCCCCGCTGGGACCGTCCAGGGCCACGTCCACGTGGCCTGCTGTGTCCTGGTGTGGACATTGCAGCACCAGCTGCACTGCTGCTGCTACCGGCACTATGGGAGCGGGCATGTGAGGTGGCCCGTTCGTGTAGACCTGCACCAGGTGGTGTAGCTGGCCTCCGTCCACTTGGCCTATGCCTCACTCCTACCAGATGTTCCAGCACAGACTGCTCACGTTCACGGATTGCCATGCCACGGTCAAGGATTCCCACCATGTCACCCAATCGCCTGTCCAAAACGTCGGCAATCTGCTGTTGAGCATTTGCCAATGCCTGGATGTTTTCATTCAAAGAATGGATAGCAGCCCTCTGAAGCCTCTGCCCTTCTCTGTTCAGCAGTTCAGCACGTGCCTGTGCTGCCATTACAGTCTGAAACATGTGTCTGGTGACACCAGCTGCTGTGCTCTGTCATGCAGGTTCATGTCAGCCAGGGGTCCTCCTATGAGCAGCACTGGCCATATGCCTGTGTGGCGCATCTGCGGTCAGTTCACTGACACCATGGTGTGACAACACACCTTCCATGGCTACCACATGTTCTATTCCGAGCTGACAAATGGTAACTGTCCATGTTAAGTTGTTTATCTCGCCTTCATTCTCGCTGGATGGGATCGGCTCTGACTCGGCCACTCTAAAAGCTCAAGAGCTAGTTCCACCGGCTCGAGGCTCCCCTATATCCCACAATGCTAGGTGGTAACTCCTCAGATCTCATTTGCCGCTACGCGATCGAGGTGCTTTTTCAACCGGCTCGCCAGGTTAGTTGAAATACTTAGTTTCATCTCTAGATAGACCCCCTTTAAGTTAGTGTTTTCTTCATAGTTTTAATAGTTAAATAGTTTACTCCCCGTTATAGTCAGTTTTTTCCAGTTTTTCCTCCTAAATTTCCTAATTTTATTCCCTTGGGCTTTAGGCCTAGTCCCTCCCTTCCTTAATAGTTGGAGTGACTGTGTTTGTAGGGATTTAATTTATAAGTTAATTTTAAATTAAAATTTTTACAAGTGTAATCGGTGTGTGTGTGCTTGTGGTTACACTTGGACATTCCTTGGACATGTCCAAAGAATCGAAGGTCTCAGGCTTCAAGAAGTGTGACTCGTGCTGTCAGAAGATGTCTCTGACAGACGGTCACACTTCTTGTGTATACTGCCTGGGGCCTTTGCACCTGCAGGACTCATGTGCTGTTTGCCATGGCTTCAGCCCTAGAGTCCTGCAGGAGCGAAAAAATAAACTAATACTAAGAGGCTTATTGAAGCCTGAGGGTCCCTCGACTCAATCCTCGGGGAAACCCTCCAAGCCTTCCAGACCTTCAGCTCCAGTATCTGAGATGTCTTCTGGGGGTCCTAAGGCTGTTCGAACATCGGCTCCGGCTGGAGCCGATGAATCTCAAACACATGCCCCTACTATTTCCTTGGCTCCGCCGAGCCGAAGACATAACTGAGTCGGCTCGATCAAGTTGTCGGAACCGACATCTAGAAAAGGTCGATCTCCATCTATCGGCTCCGTTCATTCGGCTCCAGCATCACCTTTGCTGTCTGAACGAGCCATAGATCACTCCTCTAGGTCTTCCAGACTATCGGATCATGACCTTCAGAGAGTAGTGAGTCGACTTCTTAAGTCCGAGGCACTAGCCCAGATGCTTCAAAGTCCGACTCAAGTCGAGGACTGTTCCCATTACTCAAAATGTTCCTCCTCTGACTCTTTTGAGTTCGGAGCCGGGGTGGCTCGGACCCGAGACTGTGGTGGCGTCAGAACCGATACCTTTGTCTTGCGTGCGTCTGCTCCGATGTCTTCCTTGGAAGAATCTCGGCGCGGACTTCCTGGTCGGCTCGATGGGGCGAGTGGCATCGGACCCTTGTCCGACCCCGCTCTCCCCTCTCGGTGCTTCGGCGCTGGTGAGTTTGGCTCCGACATCGGCCTCGGAGCCATCACTGTCAGTGCCGGGGGAGGTTTTCAGCTTTTCGGAGCGGAGACCTCCGGCTCTGCCTGACAGAGGTGCCTTCGAGGTCATGAGGAGCGTGTTAGAACCAGGTTCAACTCCACAGTCTGCTCCTTCTGCCCCTCCCTCCATGGTGCCTCTGATGATTTCTGCTCACTCTCTCATCCCTGGCCGCAGAGAGCCAGCTCCTCAAGTTTCCCCATTGGGGATCTCCTCCTCTTCCGAGGCCTCTCCTGACCCGGTAGGAGAGCCCCCTAGGAAGAGGCAGTGCAAGAGGAAGCACATTGACTCCCCTGAGTCTGTCACCTCTGACACTGATTTAGAGGATTCTGAAGGTTCCCCTCATTCCCCCTCTGAAGATGTCTCCTTTGCAGACATCCTCGAAATCCTAAAACAGAGGGGGAATTGGCCAGCCCTCAACCCTTCAGAGGATGAATCAGTGTATCTTGAGGCATTTGGCTCTCGCCCTTCCACCTCCTGGGTGTCCCTCCCTTGACCCCTTATGCAAGTGGTGGCAAAGAAGGCCTGGGCGGCTCCTGATTCAGTGGAACCCACCCCCAGGAGACCATCAAAATTCATCACTGCCTCCAAGGACAAAGAATTTTTAACCAAGGGCGTCTCTGTTGATGCTATGGTGGTGGCTGCGGCCACCAAGAAGGAGTTAGCTGATCCTTCGGTGCCTGTTCATCCTCCTAACAAGGGGTCTAGGTCGATGGACAGGTACGGGAAGCGGATGTTCTTGTCAGCGACTTTTACTATGCGATCGCTGAATTACCTGTGCCATTTCACTCGTCTTCAGAGGGATCTGCTCAAGGAAGCGAGCAAAATGTTAAAGGACCCAACAGCTGCGGGTTTTCAGGATAGAATGAACTCTCAGCTGGCAACCCTTAATTCTACAACTAACTCCTCCATGCGCCTCCTTTCATATGCGGCGGATGGAGCAAGTAGAGCAGCAGGTACAGGTGTAGCCTTGCGTCGGCACGCCTGGATGCGGCTGTGCAACTTTGCAGACCCTTTCAAGGCGTCCTTCACTAATTCCCCCTTTGATGGATCATCCCTCTTTGGTCCTCAAGTGAAGGAAACCCTGACTAGGTGCGAGACTGATGGCAAAACTCTCTCTGCCGTCGGAGTCCATTTTTCTACTCCTTCTAGGCCTTACCCCAAAGGCCAGAAGGGGGGAAAGATATGGTTCTGCAAACAATCTCAGGGAGATTTGCCTGACGCACAGAGTCGATTCCCCTCTAGAGGCAGAGGGGGGAACAATAATGGTAGATGCCGTCCTAGAGGCAGAGGGGGCCCGCAAAATCAGGGCAGTCAAGAATCCTTTTCCGACAAGCCCTTTCAGCATCCCTGAGGTGTTGCCGGACTGTCCACCTTCGGAGGCAGTCGGGGAAGATTATCGCTGTACCCAGAAGCCTGGCTATCCCTAACTCAAGACAAGTGGGTACAGTCTATCATTTCAAGGCTACAGAATCCCATTCCTTTTCATTCTGAAGCAATCCAAAAATCCCTTGCAGACGCTCCACCCAGTCAAGGAGCAAGCAGCATTAGAAATTTCAAAGCTGCTCACAAAAGAGCCATTCAACCAGTTCCAGCAGACCAAACAGGATCCGAATCTACTCCAAATTCTTTTGGTTCCAAAGAAAACAGGGGACTGGAGACCCATTTTGGATCTCAGCAACTTGAACAAGTTTGTCAAGAAAACAAAGTTCTGGATGGTCACGCTGCAGTCCATTCTACCGCTTTTGGGGCGGGACAACTGGATGTGCTCAATAGATCTCCAGGATGCGTACTATCACATCAGGATGAGTCGACGCTCCAGGAGATTCCTCCGCTTCAGGCTGGGAACCAGTCATTTCCAATTCAGAGCCCTGCCCTTTGGTCTCACTACAGCCCCCCGAGTGTTTACCAAATGCATGGCAGTGGTAGCCTCTCACCTGAGACGACAAGGATTCCAGGTGTTTCCTTATTTAGATGACTGGCTCCTTACAGCCCCCACCAAGCATCTTTTGCTTCTCGCCAGAGACTATACCTTCCACACATGTCAGGCACTAGGCATTTCAATAAATTACGAAAAGTCTGTCTTGTCGCCTTGTCGTGTTATTACCTTTATAGGCGCAATTCTAGACACAGTCAACATGTCAGCCAGACTCACAGAGCAGAGAATAGCAGACATACACAGACAGGTCTCTCTTGTCTTGCAGAGCAACAAAGTCAAAGCCAGATTGATCCTGAAAGTCTTGGGGATTATGACGGCAGCCATCCCTCTTCTACCATTAGCTCGCTTCCATATGAGAATTTTACAATGGATGCTTTTCACACAATGGTCTTTCCAACGACTTCCAATGTCCCATCCTATTCGGATAACTCAATCGTGCAAGAAACATCTCTCTTGGTGGATCACATCTCCCCAGCTCCACCTAGGGAGACCTTTAGTCCCCTCCCCTCCCCTCCGGTTGCTACAGTGACAACAGACGCCTCCCTGATCGGGTGGGGGGGCATTACCAGGGCAGGACAGTCCAAGGCATGTGGCAACCTTTCGAGTGCCACTTGCACATAAATGTCCTAGAGATGAGAGCAGTGCTTCTAGCGTTGCAAGCCTTACAAGACTCTCTTCCCAAGGGAACTATAGCAATTCAGACAGACAACATGTCTGTAGTGTGGTACATCAACAAACAAGACGGAACCAGATCTTACCCCCTATGTCGAGAGGCACTCAGACTGTGGCAATGGGCGATTTCTTCTCAGCGGATTCTGTTAGCAACGCACATTCCCGGGAAGTCCAATGTGATTGCAGACAAATTGAGCAGAGCTATTCTCATGCCTCACGAGTGGTCTCTGAAGAATTCAGTGTTGGAGAAAGTTTTTCAAATGGGGCCTTGCTGCGACCTTTTCGCTACTCCCCAAAACAGCAAGTGTGACGATTTTTTCACCCTCTTTCCCCAACCAGGCCACCCCAGCAGAGACGCTCTAGTACACGATTGGCTCCGGGGACTTCTGTATGCCTTTCCTCCCTTCCCACTGATATCTCAGCTAATACAGAAAGCCATCGCTCAGAAAGCTTCCATGATCCTTATTGCCCCTTACTGGCCTCGACAGGATTGGTTCCCGTTTCTCCACCATTATCTGTTGGAGCAACCTTGGCATCTGGACCCAGTTCCAGACCTCTTGCCCCATCAGTCAGGTCAGTTGCACCACTCCCTTCTTTCTCTGAACCTCACAGCGTGGTTCCTCCAATTCCAGCTCTAGCCAGGCTTCCTCTGATATCTCGCTCAGTTAGAGATATTTTGATAGCCTCTCATAAATCTTCCACTAGGAAGATTTATCATAACAAGTGGAAACGTATTTCCTATTGGGCGCAGTCAAAGAATATAGATTCTTTCAATGCTTCCATTCAATCAGTTCTAGACTTTCTAGCTGAACTTTTCCACTCAGGTTCGTCTCCGTCTACCATCAGAGTTCAATTGGCAGCAATATCGAACTTTCATGTTGGAGTCTCAGAGTCCTCCATTATGTCTCACAAACTCTGCAAAGCCTTTTTAAAGGTAGTTTTTCTCCTCAAACCACCAATCAGGGATCCTCCTCCTCAATGGGATCTCAACTTGGTTCTGGCTTCCTTAATTCTTTCCCCCTTTGAACCTGCAGCTTCATGTTCAACAAAGTTACTATCTTGGAAAACACTCTTTTTTTAGTAGCTATCACTTCAGCTAGAAGAGTCTCTGAACTCCATGCTCTGTGTAGTCGACCCCCTTATCTTGTGTTTCATAAGGATAGGGTGTCCTTACGTACTAACCCTTCTTTTTTGCCCAAGGTGGCTTCACTGGCAAATTTGAATCAAACCATTGAGCTTCCTGTCTTCTTCCCTAATTATTCTAATAGGTCAGAACAAAAGTTACACTGTTTAGATGTCCATCGCCAACTTGGGTACTATTTAGACAGGACCAAACAATTCAGGAAGTCTGATCAACTGTTTGTTTCTTATGCAGAAGGTAGAATGGGCCTTCCAGTTTCTAAAGTATCTCTCTCCAGATGGCTTACTTCGTTGATTACCCTTGTGTATGAGATCAGACATCAACAGTTGCCATCCAAACCCAGGGCTCATTCAACTAGAGCTTTAGCCACTTCTATAGCTTTCCAAGATAGGCTGCCTATTGATTCGATTTGTTCTGCAGCTACTTAGGCTTCTCCCCATACCTTCATTTCTCATTATAAGTTGGATTTGGCTTCTAGAGACCGAGCCAACTTTGGTTCCACTGTACTCAAGAGTCTGTTCCGATAGGCCACCCGGGACAAGGTGCTAGGGACGCAGTCCCATCCAGCAAGAATGAAGGCGAGATAGACAACTTAACATTTAGAAGTTATGTACCTACCATAACGTTCCATGTTAGTTGTCTTCTTCTCGCCTTCTTTCTTGCGTCCCACCCTCCTTCCCCCTAGCCAGGACAGACCTAGAGGAGTTTTTCTTTTGTTCCTTTTGGATTTTACTTGCTGGGCTTAGCTTTCAAACGAGATCTGAGGAGTTACCGCCTAGCATTGTGGGATATAGGGGAGCCTCGAGCCGGTGGAACTAGCTCTCGAGCTTTTAGAGTGGCAGTCGGGCCGAGGATCGGCTCTGAACCCATCCAGCAAGAAAGAAGGCGAGAAGAAGACAACTAACATGGAACGTTATGGTAGGTGCATAACTTCTAATTCCTCTATGGCCACTGGTGATGGGGTATGTGTTGGCATGAGAACTGTGTGGGGAAGAGGGGGATATAGGTGGGATGGCAACCATAGGCACAGATTCGGCCCCTGACAACCCTGCCTGTACCTCAAGCATATGTTCATCACTGCTAGAGTCTGTGGGGACACTAACATCAGATGGACCGCAGGAGGGCAATGCACCTACATCACCTGTGAAGGCAAACAAAGACTCTACATTACAATGGATACGCACAGACACACACACACACACGCACAGACACACACACACGCACAGACACACATGCATGTGATATGACAGAAGGCATGCAGCATGCATGTGATACAGCAGACGGCATGCATCTCAGACATTAACAGTGTTAGTTGGATTACATCCCTGGGTTGCACACAACAGCAAGCATGTGTCATAGCAGCAGCCATGCATTTCACACAATCATGGTAGTAAGCATGCATCCCTGTGATACACCATGTGGACCAGCACAGGTTAACAGTACACATGGCTGATGGGAGGCATATGTCCTTGACATTAACATGTAGTATGACATGTAATCTGCTGCTGTGTGCAGTGACATGCATACATGTTTGACACAATGGTGTCCTGACACATGTACAGCGGTGTAATGGTGTCACATTGCAGTGTTGACTGTAGGCCCTACAGATCCAATGTACTTTTAGCAGATTTGTATGACCATTGAGGGTGATATGAGGCGTCTATATTGCTATACAGTGTGAAGTATAGACACTGTGCCATTGCATGGAATCCTGAGGCATCTCCATTGATATATAGTGTGGAATACACATACAGTGCATAGCCATGACTGTGTGCATACACAATACATACATACTGTGGATTGTGACCCACCTTTCACTGAGGTGTATACACACTAAACCATGCTGTGTCATGTGTGACAGGTCACCGGACAACATAACAATGACAGCCCTGCACAACTGCTAACATGTCTTAGCTGCCTGTCAACCGTGTCCACACATGGCAGACTGCTCAATACACCATGTTCCACATGACATGTATGTACCACACACATGAGGTGCACGGCTGACAGTGATGTCCGACAGCAGCAAGGGAATTGTATGGCATATCTGGCCTGATGTGGTGTCTGTGTATGTATGTGTAAGCTGTACAGGTGACACCCTGCATGCTGTGACACAGTCATGATGTGCAACACATCGTATGTGGTCAGATTAAGTGACACCTCCACAAGCTGTGCACAGGCTATTAGGATGTCCAGTGTTCCACATCTACTATATAACCATTCAACAAAGGCTATAGATGGGCCGTGTGTACACAATGTGCAACAGGGTGTACACACATACACATCACATCTACTGTGTGTTACTACATGTCTCTGGCCATCCTCTATGACCATGTGTGAACATGTGTTGGCCAGAGGTCTGTGATGGCCGTCTATGTCACCTGTCTGTTGTCCCATATGACATACACCCATAGATGTCAGATACTCCAGTGTCCACAGGGTTATACAGACAAAGAGTTGTATGTTTGGTATGTGGGGAATGTTTTATTGGATAGTGTGACAGTGTTGCAGCCGGACCACTACATGTCTGGGACATGTCACCTGGCACATCACAATGTCTGCACTCATTGCAGGGGCACATTCCACAATGGTGGATCATGTGGGCTGCCCATATCCCAGCTCACTGTGTAGTACTGTTTGCATACCCCACATGTGTTGTTATGATGTATAGTACATATTCATACATTGAACAACGCCTCCACTGTTGTATGGACAGCTATCCACACATCTATCGATGAGAGTTACTGTGAGGTCATGTTGTTGTTTCAGTTTGTTTTTAAATATTGCACATGGGTAGCCAGTGTGATTGATGAATGCTGCGACCTGTATATCGTGACTGGACCATACATTATGTGTGCAAGTGTTAAGTGGCCACATGGCAAATAAATCTGTCCATTCACATGCCTGATACTGATAACTGTCTCACCTGCAACAAACTGCTGTCTCTGTGGCATGCCAGAGGTAACTGTATAGGGGTGACACAGCGGTTAGATCATTACCCATGACTGTATGACATCTACAGGGTGCATTTTGCATGTTAACACATTCGCCAGTACAATAGCATATAATACAGAGTATGCACATGTGTGCATACACAGGGTAGCATACTATAGTGTGCGGCATGTGTGTAAACATACCTTGCATATGATGTTACATTACATAGTGTACAGTGACACATGCAACTACATGGGATATAATATTTCTATGTGCAGTAGTGACTTACCGGGCAACTCCAGGCTCTGTGGTTGGGAGACACCCACCTCCACGATGGCAGCTAGAGTTTGTGGATGCTGTTTTGATGGGGTCCCCAGGCTGGCTAGTAGTTCCTCGGTAGGTGTGAGTGGGGGCTGGGTTTGTGGCCCATGACCTGTTCTACCTTTTTCCCTGGCAATTGCATTGGCACGCTGTTTAGCATGTCGGATCAGGTCAGTGCAATGTCTGCGAACCTGCTGGTAGGTGCGGTTATGGCCACCCAAATCATTGACCCTCCTGCGAAGTTCCTGCCACAGGTCATCACGCTGCTGGCCATGCTGTGGCAAATGGCTGAACAGTTCCTCATAGTTGTCATGGAGGTATGGTATGAGTGCATCATCCTCCATGCGGCTATATGCCGGCAGTCATGATTGAGGTATTATCAGTAAGGCATAATGATGGAGACAGGTCACAGCATCTCCGAGATGCACAGAGACACAGATGCACATTCATGTGTATTACATTTAGTACTTATGAACAGTTGTCTTTGCAAATCGTCGTGACACTCACACGACTGACATGTTTGTTTCACACACATGTAACACCCAATGGGTATTGGATATTATCACCATATACGTGTGTCACCTCATTACATTGCTCATACTCCATGTGAATGCTGTTGTGATGTGGCCATGTCTGTTTGCCTGTACTGGTGTTCCTACCTATCATCACATGCCTGGATGTGTGCACATGAATGCTGTTGACGATGCTGTGTATATGTCACATATCATCACATACACTACCTTCATGGACATGGGCAGTGACAATGTAGACATGCGCACAGAAACCTTTACTAGCATGTGTTTTGCCACATACATCTACATGGCACTGTACAACAGTTCAACATCCTGCCACGTATCGCCGCTGTTGCACATGTGATACACATGGGACAATGGCTATCCGGATGGTATTCGTAGGGATGGTTATCAACTATAGCACATATGGCCAGGATCATATAATAGCCTGTATGCCCTGGGCCATGTATGGCCATAGGATGCCAGGCTTTCTAGCTGTATCCAACAGCCATGTTCCCAGCGACAGGTGAATCAGTGCCACATTACTGATCCAGACAGTCACTGATGCATCTACCATGCGGTCATCGCACCATGTATGACAGAGATGACATGTACAGCTTTGCTGTACAGGGTTGCATGGTATGGCAGGAGTATGTCACATGTATGGCACAGGGATCTGTCTGGCATGTGGCGACCCCTGTACTAGGACGGTGGCTGTCCATGACGTATGTCTTTCAGATCAGGATATGTACGTGTAGCATGTCCAACATCACAGTGTTGCACATGTCTTTATGCAGGGTAGGCAGCATGCTGCATAGTGGAGATGAGGATTGTGAATGCTGGTGACGCCCATCCCAGCATGGCCAATACCCCTTAAAGGTGATATGTGATCTGATATTGGTCACGTGAGTGCTGAGTATGGCTGTCCAATGATCTCCATGCTCATGGATGGCACCCTGTCATGACTTAGGTTGCCTCTTATGACTACCTAATAGCCCTGGTGATGTCACTAGCTCAGGGAGGTAAACTGCACTGCACTATCCCTTACACGCAGTGTCCATAATGTTGACCGCTGCTGAGGTGGTAATTAATGGGTACACAGTTATTAACATAGTGGTGACAATGCAATAAGCTGCTGTCAGATTGTAGGTGCCCATGCTGTATGTTATCCACAACACTGAATCAGCTATTGCTCCTAGGTCATGGCCATTCACATTCTTACATATGCAGATGCCACCCATTTGTCTGTGTGGCATGGGCTACAATGGCAGGGGAGTACAACACATTAACCCAGTTTACTGTAGCTGCCACTGGTGTGCTATGCACATGTCACTGAGACACCTTTTGTAGTGTTGCTTCTGTGAACAGGCCACTGCTAGAACACTCCTGTGACATACAATGGTACATGTAGTAT
The DNA here is from genome assembly GCF_019279795.1 of Protopterus annectens. NCBI lineage: Eukaryota > Metazoa > Chordata > Ceratodontiformes > Protopteridae > Protopterus > Protopterus annectens. Next base: position 324,760,952 of record NC_056729.1, on the reverse strand, counting down.
ACTGAGTGTAGGTGGAACACAGTATGTGTGATGATGTCCACTGACCTGTCACAGGTATGCTTTGTGGTGTGTATACATAGTACTGTAATCTACAGCTGTACTGCTAACAACATCTACGTTGATTAAGGTTCATAGGCTTTCAGACCATGCTCAGCAGGGTAATAGTGCTGTGCCTCCCATTATGAGTGGCGTCTCCACGTTGTGGGTTGTGATGACTGTTAGTGTGATCCATTCCGTATTTTCACAGACTGCCATGAACCTATGTTTTACATTGCAGTATATGTGTAGAGCCAACTGTTTTGCCATATGTGTATTCTACGACCAGGGATTTGGACAGGTCACATGCAGCCAGAGTGTACCTTGTACCATAATAGTTATGGTTTCAGGGGCTCTGTCATGTTCATGGATATGTGATTGTGTACCTATTGGGGGGGGCAGTGAGTTGAAATTACCTGACACCCTGTCTGTATTGCTTATGCATGCTCAGCACTTGTTCAGAACATGTACACACTTCATGAGCTACTAATTACTTTATCACTCAAACCTACTCATTTCCTTCTGGTAAACACTGTTTGTCCTTACATTTCCAGCATGCTTGCAGTACAACAGCTGTTGTACACACTTACCTCACATATGTTGCGAGTACTGGTTGACTAGACAGGCATGTCCAAATGTCAATTACCAGTGTTATTGCCTGTCTATATGATGACTGTGGGCAACATGTGGCAATATAGCAATCGGCTCACGTGTGCAGTCAATACTCACCTCCTAACATACGACACTACAGCCTGTGGGAGATGCACATATGTAGCCATGCTGGAGGTAATGCTCTCTCCAACACAGACTTACCCTGACAATCATGCGGGGATGTTAAACATTTGCAGCACACACCACTCATCACATAGTCTCAGTAGATCTCCACCACCACAGGCCACACATAGTAAGAGTACAACATTTGCGGAACCCTACCATACTACTCTTTGTAGGCAACAGAGGCAGCTCCCATCACCAAACACAACACCAATTGCTTATAGGCCACAGACTCATGTGTGCCCGTCAACTACAGCCAATAGGGTGTTATAACATACACAACACACTATAGTCATAGGTGACTGTGTACACGGTCACACTGATGTCCCACTCAGCAGGCCACACAAGGTGATAGTCACTGACATCTGGCTGTCAGGTAAGAGGATCCACAATGTGACCTATGCACTCAGGTCACTCCTCAACGGGTACAATATGGCTGTCATTCTCCACGTTAGTGTGAATGCCTTGAGATTTAACTTCCTGGACTACATGTACAGGGACATGCAATAGCTCTCCGATCTTGTAGCCCAGGCAGGTATTGCCCTAGCCCTGAGAAGCATTCTCAGTTAGTCCTGAATGATGACACAGTGGAACAACGGCATTATTCACGTCAACAGTTGCCTATACATCTGGTGTCATTCCAAGGGTATCCAGTATCTGTCTGCTTTGACTGGCATGGTCAACAAACCTCAATGCTTTGCCACAGATGTCCTGCACCTGTCGGCCCTGGGATTATAGTTAACATCTCAAGCTCTTGCTGCTCCTATACTGCCTGTTTTAGACACATTTCAGACACATATTCACCACCTGAACAAGTACAAGCAAGCAAAACCTGAGGGTATTGTTATTCAATGCTTAACATCTCCATTTCACACGCACTCATCCGAGGCACTCCTTATAATGGACCACTTTGATGTCTCTGCAGTGACCGTGACCTGCTTCTAGACTCCGGAGAACACCCCTGCACTGACAGGCTATTACACAGACCACACCTTTCAGTCATGTAACCAGGACCACAACACCCACGGCAGAGGTGTGTCCATATGTCACAGGGATGTGCACACCTCCATGCTGGTGGCTTAGCACGATGCATCAGAAGCAATCCAAGTGCAACTAACTGTGGCCAGAACTGCTGTACAAATTGTAGCTTGCTACAGATTCCACAACATACCCCATGGTTAACATCCCTCATTTCTTGGTGTACTGGAAAGTAGGGTTCACACAGGAAATACTGATGTGACACTGACACTACCACACACCTAACTGTGATACCTACTCATGTACCGACACATTAGGCCAACACCGTTGTGGGTTGATAAACTCCATTCGGCTGGGTCAACATATACACACCACCACCAAGGCTAACAATATCGTAGACCTGGACATTACCAACATGTGTTACTGGTGTAACACACCTGGGGTATCCCCTCGTTGGTCAGTTCCAAATGTATGCTAATCACCCTTGTTATCCACATCATGGCACCACATCCTTCACAGAAAACACAGTACAATATTTCTACAGAGCCAACTTCACGCTTTGTATGACAGGAGTAGTAAACGCCATGACACCTGTGCAGATGGACAGTATAGTTACAAATGCAGAAACATTCCCAACTGCACTTCATTAGCACTTACACAACTGCATGGATCATGCTATCCCACACAGAGCCATGACAGTACCCACCACATAACGGATGCCCCTCTGGGGGTCCACTGCCATGGACATACTGAACGACAGAAGGAGACAGTTGCAAAGTAGGGTACACTCCCAGGGGTGGTGTAGCTCCCTAGTCAGCCTCAGTTGGATTCTGGGATCCCTTCTTACATCCACCAACACTAGCTACGTCAACATTACTGCGACACATTCAAAGGACTACCACTAAGCATTATGGAGGTATGTCACTACTCTCAATGGCAATACCCACATCTGCTCTGACATACAATGGTTAGGCAGACACATTACAGAACCAACTAATATTGGCAACAACCTGGCAGCTAACTTTACACCCCTCTCACACCCTCAAGAGGCCCACATCTATACAGGATCAATGCAGAGTCCCTGCGGTCACAACTACGCCATTCAGACCTGCTCTCTCTAAAGCCTGGAACACACACTCCATGTGACCATCCTACATCCCAGGCTGCATTTTACACAAACCTCAGAATGACATGGATCCCCACTTGGGCACCAGATTCACTAGTAGCCTTGTATCAGGCATTGTGGACCCTGACTGGTGCACAGCAACAGTTATCACACTCCACAGAGGTGGTGCCACAGTGGATCAGAGGAACTATTGCCCTATACACCTGACTGGACTGTTCTGCTAGGCTATTGAGAACATCATCATGGAAGTCCTTCACAGAGACATTGTTGGCCTACCCACCTTTGATACCACCCAGGTTGGATTTGTTAGATCCACAACATGGCTCCTAAACCTGGTGGAGTCCTGCGAGACAGTTACCAAGGTTGTAGATTATGGTAAGGGGGTCCACACAGCCTACCTTGTCCTCTCATTGGCTTTCAACACTGTTCACCATTCTGGTATTGTCACTATACACATCCACCTGCACAGCGACCCATACATCCTGGGATGTTATGCACAGTGGCTCACGGACAGGACACACACAGTGAGGGTAGCATACCACAGTTCCTACTGTACATCAGTTACAATTGGCATACCTCAGTCCTCAGTCATAGGGACCCTCATGTTCGTTATGTACTTCCCTGAGGTACATTCCAGCAACAGACAGACTTTCCCTGAATAGGTTTCCAGATGACTGCAAACTAAGGGCCATGATTGATTCACCAGCTAATATACACACCCTCCATACTGATATCACTGTGACGGATACCTGCCATCGGTAACATGGCCTCAAGCAGCATGGCAGACGGTGCATAGACATACCCTTTGGGTTACAACAATCACCCTGTGGCTATCACATATGTGGTGGTCCCCTGCATACATGAGACATTATAAGGGATCATACTACACACATAGATAGCACCCACTCCTTTGATAACCTATTGCCAAGAGGGTGTGGATATCCTTCTACATGGCCACCGTAACCTGTACTGGTTTGTAGCCGGAACAAAGCCTGCCATTGTACCTCTATACTCCTGACTTATGAAACACATTCAGGGGTACAACACCCCCTTTGGGGTGTACCTTACGGGACAGCAATGGCTTTAAATACCACAACATTAACACACCAACAGTATTACTCACCTCCAAAGGATGACGTATGCAGCACAACTACTGGGACCCCAACTGTAGTCATTTGCATACTCTGAGGTGACCTCTGCTGAACATACAAGGCCCATGTACACACCTGGATATGCTCCACATAAGCAACATAAGCAAAGGCCACTAAGAGCGACATGCTCTGGGATATGTACCCAAACGCTATGATGAGTAGCACGTGCTGGAGGGATACATTCCTAAAACAGACACCCACCATACTTTGGAACATGATTCCTATGTACATCAGAAAGGGACCCTCACTAGCACTCTTCATGAGGTACCTCGATGGGTGGATGGGGGACAGACATGTACGCCAGGGATTACTGCAGTGGCTGTACTGTACACAGGTGCAGGAAACAAATGGCTGTGCTGTTCAAAGGCACAGGACAGTAACCTAGGGAGGTGCCGCCAGTGACAACCCTGTATTAGGGCTTACAAATGGACTTGGCCAGACAGCATAGTACCTAACTGTGAATCTATGACGCTATTACATGTCCTTTGTGCATAGATAATTGAGTAGCTCTTCCATTTCAATTAGCTGTCATGCTGTTACACTGTCTGGTGATTACAAGACATATGTATCATGTTAATGTGTATTGTACAGTCCAATAAACATACCTTATGTTTGCATAATATACCAGTTATGCTATGTAAAATATTTTCTTATCTACCTACAATACTGTACTTCACACATATTTAAAACCATATCCCATGATGCACAGTGGGACCACTTTAGGCATGTTATTTTCATTATACGCCCCATACATATGCCTACTGTTACTGTATATCGACATACGCTATCCCCTGTTATGGCGCATACGTGTTGGACATACCCTACCACCAACAGCGGCTGGAGTGCAATTGTTATGTCTAAAGCCCTTATGTAGCATCCCTCATGGTGTCTGGGGTGTTTACCTTCTGGCCCACAGCAGTACACACAATTTCTACAAGCATTACTATGCTCAACAAGACATCACTACATAATACCTTTTCCCACTGTCTGCATTGCATACACTTTCATTTATACAGCACAAGCACTACATACACTAACATACTGAGTGTTCTACATACCGTCTTAGTGGTCCGAGTATACAATACTATCTGTGTTACACCTTTCCTCTTTAAATGATTCAGTGGTATGAGCATACAGTTTGAATGTATGGCAAGCCCTCATTTTATACGTGGATACCTGTAACGTGGTATCCTGCCACCAATTGCTGTTCCGGAGTAAATTATTACATGCACATCAGCTGTGCAGCTACTCCATTGGCCAATTACACGGCAACAGTGGTGTATAATTGAATACTCTACTTGGGCATTGTCCTTTTGCCCTACCTTCGAGGGAGACTGTCTGGATGTATTATATTGTGATAAACTGCAACAGCTATATGGAGAGACCCAGATACTTTGAAATCATGTCCCCCTTGGATTGTGTGTGACGGCTACAGTAAATAGTTTTACATTATCTCAACCATCTGTTACGAGACTATTGCAAATGAAACCTGTAACATCGGCGTCTGTTCCAGTGTACAACAGCAACGATTTCACATGGCGCCATTACAAGTGTTTCTCTCACAAGGTATGTTAACACTTCTACAGATTTCATTGAGTGAGTGGATGTTTGTGATGTTATTACAGTCTGTATTGAAATTGTTTTGGCTGTGGGGTAGATGTAGTTTGGTGTACATAGCAGATAAAGGTTTGTGGGGACTGCATTTCTACATATTCCATATGTGTGTGGGGGCCCCTTCCCTAATTGAAGACCTGTCATTTAGTAGACTAATACTATGGTTATTGCAGGCTTAGTCATTACACCATTGTTGATTGGTTCCTACATAGCATGCAAGTGATGTTGATCCTTCAATCCTTCCCAAATACATCGATATGTACTGAACTGTTGCTACATGAAAGCTGTCTTGTGTATTTCTGTCACAAGTATTTGCACTCATTGCTGTTGTGTTGGTGACTCCTACTCTTTGTCCTGGGTTGCCACCTTTTCAATTGGCCATATTGGGACATTTGCTGGGCACACATTAGGGTCTAGAGGCCTACACAAACACGGTCAGTACAAAGGATAGAACTTACTTTTGCCCTACATTGAACCTTTTATTCTTGTAGCACTTTAGCTGCTTATTATGTTTCTTTACAAATTTACGTATTAGAGAGATGGACATAACTATTTCATGCAACTATTACTTTATATATCGGACATCACTTATGTCCTATAATCACGGTACATTTGCCCTTTTTAATATTTATTGTCAGGACACAACTGCCCAAAGAGGGACTGTCCCTCTCAAAGTTGAACAGGTGGTAACCGTATGCTTAAGGCCGGATATGACCACAACTGCTGTAATAATGTACCTCCGAGTTTGCACGAACAGACCCACAATGCAAACACACACATTACAGTCCCACGGAAACACACAACGCACTCTCAACATGAACTTACACACACTACAGCAATCGGAACCACACTTATACACAGTACCTACATGGACCGCGGCACTGGCAGCAATAACTACATGTCCCTTGATATTGTGATAATATTACTCGCGGTTATACTGTTCAGGTACTGTGATCTTTCCGTCTTTCAGCCTTGTGATTATGTGTGTCTGTATGTAAAGCATTCGGTAGTTGGCAGTATCCTATTCCTTTGTACCTCCATGGTTGTGTACATGTCGTTAACCTGTCTTTATATTCGCAGATATATGTATTTCCGTATATATCGACATACATCTCTCTATCACCCTTTCTATCCCTATTCTTTATACATATATATATATATATATATATATATATATATATATATATATATATATGGATAGATAAACAGGGAGAAAGAGAGAGAGTGTACACACCTTTCATTGGGTACATGGTGGTGTATTCTGTTTGCTGAACCCCACACTTTTCTAACCTGTCACAATACACACCTGCCGTTGGTACATCTCGGGTAGCTTGGTGGTAGGTGAGTGTATACATGGTTGCGTGTTCTACTCCTGCCAGTGGTCGTTTTACCTCTCAGAGCAGGCACTGTTAGTACATGACTGAATAATGCTGGTTTCACCTGTTATGGCCATCCATGACCATGATCTGCACGGAATTCTGCAAAGCTTAAACCTGCTTTGCGCATATCAGTGTAGTCCTGTTTAAACAACGCTTACCGTCACTTGCCACCGCATTAACCCGCTAACGTGCTTACACATGCTCTAATGACCTACATCCACCATCCATTATTCGTGCCATCAGGATTACATTACGGACCTTGCATGACGTGGAACCGGGTACATACACGACACAGTCAGTGGCTTTACCACTTGTTTATCTGTTGTTTGTACAAGTGTTAATGGTGTTTTGTATGTGGACTGTACTATGGCTGTTCCTCCATACTGCAGTCAAATGTGTAACTCAGTTTGTTTACATATGGATGATACCACTTCATGGTATGCCCGAGTGATGTTTAATGGATGTGCTCCAGCACTGGGAATCTGTCAGAGTGAGCCGCACACTGTCATGTTCTACACCTTGACACAACCATAACTGGAGAATGCTGGGATAGCAGATACCTGTCATGGGTACTCCCCATGCTTTGGCACTACATCCCTACTTACACAATATGGAGGTCCTCATTAACACACCGGGGAATCCATGCAGAGTAGGTGGGGAACAGTGGTTACACACGTGGATCCGGATATTGGCTCTGCTCCACAGAGGGACATTTGGTTGACCAATGGGGTGGCGATAGCAGACACATTTTGCCTGGGCTGCTGCATAGCCTCTGACAATCGGGCATGTACCTACCAATGTACTTAGGCACTTATACATACAGTATCAACATATGCTGTTAGTTTCGTTTACTTTTCAGGTGTTGACTTTCCTTGTTCCAATAGCTGTTGTGTGTGCAATAGTTGAGGGCTGCCTATGTGTGTGCAGGTGGAGAAGTGTGTCAGTCCGTAGGGGCCTACACTGTCAGCGTATGTGCTATACGTTCCCTCTTTGCCAAGGTGTGGGCATATTGGGCACGCTTCCGTCTGCCTACTGGGACTGGCACAGGGTGTTTGCGGTCTGAATCCCTCTGTGCCTGTGATGGCCTTGGCAATTGTGGTGGGCTGTGATGGCCTTCACCATTATGTCCCTGCTGCAGCTATTTCTGCAGGATCATATTATGTAGCATGGCACATACTATGAAGATGTGGGCACACATGCTTGGAGAGTACTGCAGGGCATCACCAGATATGTCCAAGCAACGGAACCGTGATTTCAGCATCCCAAACACATGCTCTATGATGATTCTGGTTTGTGTGTGCCTCATTATGGCGTTCTTGCATGGATGTGTGTGCATTTCTGATTGGAGTCATCATCCACGGCTCCAGTGCATAGCCAGCATCCCCCACAAGGTAGCCATATGGGATGTCCCCCCCTAACAAATACCTGATACAGCTGTGAGGCATGCCAGATGTAGGAGTCATGGTAGCTTCCAGGGCTGCCAGCACACACATCTGTGATAATGCCCTGGGCATTGCACACGACCTGGCAGTTGATGGAGTGGTATCCCTTGCGGTTTATGTAGCGCCTACCATGGTCTCCAGGTGGTGACTTGATATGTATGTGCGTGCAGTCTATTGCACCCAGTACCTCCGGGTAGTGTGCCACATGGTGGAAGAGACGCATATTACTGGCCAACTCCTCCTGAGTTCGGGGGAAGTATATATTCTCACTGGCATATAGTAACATGGCATCCAGGAACTGGTGGAGTACCCTGGATGCTGATGCCTGTGAGATCCCCATAATATCTCCAGTTGGCCTTTGAAAGGTACCTGTGGCTAGTATTCTCAGGCTTACACATACCTTCGTGTCCACTGGGATGGGTTCCCCTCTGTTGTTTCTGGCTCTCAGGCATGGCCAGCACAGCTCCACTATTTGCTGTATGATGTCCCTGTCCACCCTGTAATGCTCTACTATCTCCAGATCATGTAGCCCCTGGTAGGTTACCCTTGGTCTGAACACTCTTCTCCTCCACCGGGTCCTGAGGTGGTTGTCAGCATCACCCTCCACAACACCTTCAGTCTCCAACACATGCTGATGAATCACAGCTATGGCAGCTCCCAACATGTATATTAGGTTCCCTGTCTGTTTACACCGATGGTGCAGTGTTTGGGAATACACAAGTGTGTGTGAGGTGCCTTCACACTTTATACTATTGTGCTTTGAACACTGATGATGTCATATGTATGTACATTAGGGGCTGCAGGGTATCTTGTGTTTTACCACGGATACTGCTGTTGTGCTGCCTTTGGTGTTACATTACATTTAGCTGCCATGGATTACATCTTTCCCTTGCCTCCACTTTTCTTAACAATTCCCCTCCCATTGTCTGGCATGCATCCAGCAGCCTGCTTTCTTGTTTTGTACTTTCCCGAACCAGGATTGTCTTTTATTTTATTTTATTTTATTTTATTTATTTAACATTTGTTGACCGGGAAAGTCCGACTAGGTTCCACAGATCCTGTTTTCAGCAGAGGCCTGGGGAGAAAGATTTTATTTTATTTTATTTTATTTATTTAAAACATTGTTAACCGAAAGTCCCCACTAGGGTTCCTGATCCTGTTTCAGTCAGGGCCTGGGCCTGGGGCCAAATGTGTTCTATTGCCAATCTACTGCAGGTTTGCTTTGCTCGGCGATTACAGTTCTCCGACACCTCCCCTATCCTGTTCTGCAGGTTGATGCTAGCAGACTTGTTAGCTGGCGTCAATTGCCCACTATGAGTTAATAGGTGTTAATTGCTCAGTTGTACTCCTATTACCCTATTGTAGCATTTCCTTATTGTCTTCCCCTAAACTTAATTTTTGGCCTGTGGTGCGCGGCGCGTGAGTCCGCTTACCGGGATTCGGGCACGTTTTCATCCATGTACACATGCGCTTTCGGGAACCATGTGTGCTCTCAGCTGAGCAAAGCTATACCTACATCCACACCCCTGTCCTGTGGCTTTGCTTAGCAATGGGCAGCCCGGATTTGCATTGCTCCAATGTGCTTACAGCTGCAGTGGCACACCCCACTGCTGATGTCATGTATTCCTACAGACCACTCCTCGGTGTTGTAGAGCTGCGCCATATTGTACATCCTTAGGCTGGCAGGACATTTGCGATTCACTATTACTTGCCTCATTTGCATGGCATTGACTACTAATTTATAGTTACCGCGCCGAATGATGTCACAGGCCCTTAGCAACCCTTACAGCTTGGTTGTGATATAGCATGCATACCATTGACTGTTATGGCGAAATCATAATTTTTGTTACATTGCTATTTTATGACATTTGTATATATTTTCCTTGTGTTCCCGTTTGCGCACACATGCCCTACGGTTGTCTTTTGCGTTACTGTGGCCATGACATTAAATGTTATTTTGTATGTGCTGTGCATCTTTTCTTATGCCATTAGCTGTATATTTAGCGATTGGCATATGTTAACTTTGTTATACATGAGTCTGGTCCGCTTCCATGGCTACGATGTTCTGTTTGTCAATGTGTAAACCATTTTTTTTTTTTGGTTTACATTTCTGTAGGCTTACGCTACGCCACTTCATAAATCTCAATGTACCTTCATTTGCATGCTGCAGTACAGTGCATGGGGTGATTTGCATGCCTACGCCGGGAGTTGTGCAGATCTGGGGTATGCCGGTAGTGCACGTGGAATTCGATTGTACCTGAATCACTCTGCGGCCATATTTGGTGTTATGCCGCCTATGCTACGCCTGTGCCTGGCGCAAGCTTCATGAATCCCGGGGAGCATTTTCAGCTTGACCATGGAACAATCTGTCAGTCCTTCTTCCAGTCACAAAAAGAAAAAGTTAACTCATTCACTCTGGAGCAGCTCAGAAAATGCTGCCTGCTTACTTCCATCATAGGAACAACAGTGCAGCCTGAGCTCATTTTCAGATAATCCATTTGTGATACCATACAGAAAACAAATGTTCATAACTCTTTAACCATAAGAGCTAGACTAAAAATGTAAATGTGAAAGTTGTTCAGCAGACACTGATCTTTCCAACAGGGTAAATGTTGATAGTGCATATCATTATTAAATATTTGCCAGGGAATGCTGATATTGTGCATATTGTTTTACCTTTTTGGTACAACAAATCACAATATCTTTCTGAATGTACCATGTAGACCCATACAATTTGTAGTTAATTTGTTTGAATGTCAGCTTTAAAATGATACCTTAACCATTACTGTGTGTTGCTCCATTACAGAGATATTCACAGAAATATGATTCATATTATATTTCCCATAATTGATAAAGCATAATATCTCATCGCCTGTAACAGATGGAGACTACATATCAGTGTACAAGGTGTGTGGCTCAGTGTCAGCTTCAAAATGAGGCATCATTTGTGTCGTCACCATGCTCCCTTGCAAAGATATGGGCATAATAATGAGAAATATTGCAAATGTATAATTTTCATAATCCTATAAGACTAAACAAACTGTGATATCCGTGCATGTGTACAACATACAGATGCAGTTTGTTTACCATGTTGTAAGGAATAATACTATCTTCAAAATAAGGTATTACTTGGGACACTGACATGCTCCCTTGCAAAGTTACTTACCAAAATATGTAAAAAAAAATAATTTCCATAAACTAAGTCCTAAACAAACTTTGATATCTGTACATGTATACAGCATGCAGACACAGTTATTTTACCATGTTGTAACTACTAATAGTGTCTTCACAATGAGGTATTACTTAGCACATTGACATGCTCTCTTGCAAAGTTATTTACCAAAATATGAAAAAAATCATAATTTTCTTAACCTTAGTCCTAGACAAACTGTGATATCTGTATGTGTATAGCATACAGACACAGTTATTTTATCGTGTTGTAAAGACTAACACTGTCTTCAAAATGAGGTATCACTTGTCACAATTACATGCTCCCTAGCAAAGTTATTTACCAAAATATTAAAGAAATCATAATTTCCATAACCTTAGTCCTAAACAAACTGTGATATCTGTATATGCGTACACCATACAGACACAGTTCTTTTATCATGTTGTAAGGACTAATAATGTCTTCAAAATGAGGTATCACTTGGCACAATTACATGCTCCCTGGCAAAGCTATTTACCAAAATATTTTTATACCTTACAAATACTAATAGTGTTTTCAAAATGAGCTACTACTTAGCATGCTGACATGTTCCCTGACAACGTTATTCACCAAATATGAAACAATATCATAATTCTCATAACCAAAGTCCTAAACAAAATGTGATTTCTGTACATTTGTCCAGCATACAGACCGTTTTTTTTTTCATCCTGTAACTACTAATACTGTCTTCAAAATGAGGCATAATATAACCTGTTGACATGTTCCCTGACAAAGTTGTTTAGCAAAATATGAAAAAATATCATAATTCTCATAACCATGGCCCCAAAACTATGATATGTGTACACCATAATTTACATAACACAATTCATAATCAAACAGTTATCTGTAGCTACACACAGCATACAGATAGTTCTTTTGCAATCTGAAATGAAGTGTTACTCAGCATGTGTACAAATTCTCTAGCATGTCTTTTCCTGTGTCATCAGTAGTGGACAATGGTGATCATGAAATATAACAATAGACTTTCCTACCATACTGGTCCTACTTGATCATGGCTTTTTTCCATTCATTCTCACTAGCTGCATGTTACCAATTTATCATGCATAGCTGTCATCACGCAATTGTGGAGGTCAGTTAAGAACAACGTAATGCCATCCTCAGTTAGGTGAATGCCATTGCTTCTGAAAAGGTGGACATCTTCTGCGGTGATGCTGTCATGGCAGATTGTTGATCGACCAACCCCGTGTATCAAGCCATGCATGAACCCATTCTGTAAATGTCTGGCCTTGTTCGCTGCCCATTGACTGTTTGTTGTTTTCCATGTCTGGCAAGGAATTATGTCAGACCACACAAAATGACAACGTGGCCACCATAACTGCAGGTGTTCAGAATTTGTTCTGATTTGTAACAGTAGCCTTCCAAGTGGGGGAGTGATGGCATCATTCCCTCCAATGTGCAGCACAAGAATGTCAGACTCAGGGTAGATGGAACATTTATTTTCCAACAACTGCAGGAGCCTGCTCCAATGCATACCTCTTCTTGCAATCCAGTATACCTTCACACTAGATGTGGAGAAGCTCAAGTTGTAGTGATTTTCACTTCTGGAGGCATGGCTGGCAGCCCAGAGAATGTAGGAATGGCCACACACCCACACTCTCACTTGTCATTCTCCTGCTCATGAGTCCTGTCACTGTCACAAGGTGGATGTACCTGCACAGGAAATAAATGCAAACTAGGTTACTATTGATGTTTGAGAGATGTATTGGAAGACTAGATATATGTATATCATATGCATTACCTGGTTAGCCCATCCAAGTCTTCACTCCTATCCACAGAGGCATTATTCTTTTGATAAGGCACATAACTGGTGAAGACGATGCAGAGGTACATACCTACCACCCTTGAAAACACCAAATGACACACAATGAGTGATGCTGCAGAGGTACATACTTGCCAGCCGTGAAAACACCTAACTATACACAATAACTGACAAGGGGGCACAGAAAGGGCACATGTACTCACCTGCACAGAGCCAGCTGGAAAGCATCACTACAGGCATTATGTACTGATTGTTTGAGACATGAAACTGTTTCATCATATGAGGTTCAGTTACATTAATTCACAAAGATATGAACCACATTACTATAATTGATACTAGCATCTGTATCTTACTGGTGAAAATACAGATAAATGAAGGAAAGGAACTGGGGGGTAACTTCTGCAGGACTGCACATTGACAGAAAACAAAGTCTGACATGTTCTTTCATCAATGTGATAATTAAAATAAATAACAATAATCTTTAAACCATAGTAAATCATTATATACACCAAGTGGGTCATTTCACCCTAATGTATTTATTTATGTATTTGTATGTTAAACATGGTGGAGCACTTGTGACTCGAAATTGTAAAAATGACAAACTAGTGTGGGGAGGCAAATTACACTGACTCCAAGTAGGGAAAAAAAAAACAAATCTGGCTTGTGCAATCAGCAATGTGATAATGACTTCTACTGTTGTAAATAACAGTGACAGCTGCTGAGAGTTTTACATGAGAAGTGATAATGACTCAGTGCTATATTGCAACTGCACTTATTTTAATGTGATAATGACCTGCATTTCATTACTGCAATGTTATGCATACTCAGACACAGGTGATAATTGCTGCACAGAACATGTTGAGTAGGCATTCATTATGTTACCTTGTGCAGCAGTTATGTAACACAGACTCATTATCATCAGTAAGGAGAAGACCTGAGTTCTTGTTCTTCTTTCGGCTTTTGCCAGTTAGGGGTCACCACAGTGGAACCCCTGTCCACTAATGATTGGCAGTAGATTTTTACGGTGCCGAGGTGCCAGCCCGATGCCCAACCTTTAATGAAGGCACGCCCATTCACGCATGTCTTTCGAACGCCACTCAACCGTGGGGAGAACATGCAGACTCCACACAGAAGGAGCTCCAGCCATGAATCGAATGGGAGAACCTCTTACTGTGAGGCAACAACGCTACCACCGCGGCTTACAACAAGAAGACCTGAGTAATTCAGTAAAATTGTATAACACTTGGATATTAGTGAGTCGTTCCTCCCACCTAAATTCCACACATGCCTGACAAAACCAAGAAAAATTCCCAAAATATATTTTAGCTCCATGCTGGTATTAGTCAGCAAGTAATAACCTTTATCTCAGTCGGGCAGCTACTGAGTATAATCAGAAATGCAATAAGACAAGCAAAACTATCAAACTTATCTGGCTGATCCGTCTAAGAATTAATACAAAAAGTAGTAATTCATGTTATCTCACTTAACCATCCCTCTGGTTACCATAAGACACAGAAGTAAAAAAGGTGGAAATACTGTACAAAATATCTAGTTGAACAATGACAACATTCGGAGAACAAACCAAGGTCAGACCTAAAATTTGCATGAAAATCGTGGGCGTTTCTGAAAAGTGTTGTGTTGAACACCAAGACTTGGGGTCTTTTATTGAAATACATCATAGAGAACAAGCGCATGATAAACCGTATACCAAAAGGAAATCTGCATAAGGCAGTATTCAAGGAATAGGGACAGGTAGAACAATATGCCATAAAAGAATAGAACTAGAAAAATATCAATCCTTATTACAGCCTGCAGAACTAAGAAAAATTAATTGCTACTTAGCGGCCATCCTTGCTTAATGCCTCTAAAAATTTTAATTGGCTTTCCAATATAACCATTACTATGGGTCTTCCTAAGTGTTATAGATATTTTCCCAACCCCCCCCCCAAAAAAAATAATGTCAGAAATATTGTAACATTTAAGAACATGCCATAACATAGTATGAGAAATAGAATCCTATTCTTTTTCCACATCACAAGAAACAATGACTTTATGTATTCTTTCTACTTTGCAACAATGGCTCTAAATGAAACTTCATAGAGGTATGAAAGTAACACACATACACACACACACACACTCTGTTATAGGATCATTGGAAGTTACTACCCTATTGGCCCTGCGGCCCTTATAAGACTAGCCAAGAGTTTAGTCCATGTTTATACAAGTCAGCACCTGATGCCCCTGTCCAGCAGGGACACGGGTGGAATCCCAGGGGTGTATTGTCTTTTTCCCATCCTGTGATCCATGTTGCACTTATAAAGGGGTAAAGAGGTACTCTGCTTGATGTGGAGAGGATGTCTATTCCACAGATGGGGGAGTCTCTGGGACACAAATATGCCCTGCAAACAAGTCCTATTGATGTCACAGACCGGGTTAAGGGCGCACATGTGGGTTACTCGAGTGGACCTCGACTTGTGGATATGCAGCAGTTCCATCAAGGTGGGGTTTGAGATCACCTTGTATACCAGACAGAGGTCACCTATGAGGAGTGAATAGGAAACTGAATAGAGGGATAGGGTTTCAGTCTATTTGTGTATGGCAGATGATTGAGGCCCTTGATTCTCCTGGTGAGGAACCTTTGTGGTTTCTCCACCTGCTGCATGTGCTTCGTGAGGTACATGCCGCAAGGAATGTTGTACTGGATAATGAGCATTATAAGGGAAGAATACTGGGGTGTTGTGACCTCCATGTCGCTGGATGAGATATCCTTACTTATGTGGTGGGCCATGTAGAAACGTTCTGTACAACAGAAAGAACATGGTGGTCAAAGTCAGGTTGCTGTGTGTGTGTATATATATGTATATATATGTATATATATATATATATATATATATATATATATATATATATATATATATATATATATATATATATATATATATATATATATATATATATATATATATATATATGGTTCTCCTTCACAATCTCGAATTACTCAATGCTCGAAATTCAGTAACTCGAGATTGTAAAGTTGAACCAACAAAAATCCCGAAACCCACAAGCACGAAAACAAAAAAACCCGAACATACAGAACACATACACCACACAACACGCACGCCATACAACCCACATCAAATAAACTACAAGCCCTACATTACATCCACGCAGGGGGGCAAGCCCCCCTGCACCCCCACACCCCTCTAACTCTGAGATCGCACTAATACGCAAAGTAAAAAACACCACACAGACATTTTACACTGCCACACACACACACACACACACACACACACACACACACACACACACACACACATCCAACACTCACACTCATACTCCCACCTCCCTACCTTAACCCACACACTCAACTTACAAAACACACACATACAGTCACTTACCTTCACTTCCATAAAACATCCCGAGTCACACACTTCCCATCCCGTAGCTGACATGCATAGGTGCAAATTCGAGATATTTGAATTTGCGCTAATGCAGATTCGCGCTTATGGGTTTTTGACTTTACAGTCTTGAGTTACTGAATTTCGAGCATTCAGTAATTCGAGATTGTGAAGGGGAACCAAATATATATATACATATATATATATATATATATATATATATATATATACATATATATATATATATATACACATACACACACACACTTAGACATATACACACACGTATATATACAGGGAAAAAATCCAGTTTGAAATTCAGAATTACTGACACAGAACACATATGGGAGATCAATGAAATTAACTTAAAGTGTATGAGTCATACCAGAGTAGAGCAGATACTGTATGTATGCACAAACACTCCACTGACTCCAACATTAACCATTTCTACCAATTACCCCTTCAGCAGTCTAAATATGCATAAGCACCATAATGAAACATCTCCCCAGTGAGCCCTTCAGAAGTCTCTCCTACTATGCAGAACCACTATAATGCAGCATTACCATCGATAAACCCTTCAGCAGCCCTTCCAAGTATGCACAAGAACCAAAATGACACATTACCCCAAGGACCCCTTCAGTAGTATATCCGAGTATACACAAGCACTAAAATGCAACATTTGCCCCAAAAGCCAAGTTGTTGTGTCTTTCGGCTTTTCCCGGTTAGGGGTCGCCACAGCGGAACTCCGGTCCCCTAATGATTGGCAGGAGAGTTTTACGTGCTGGCTTGCCGGGCCTAACGCACAACCTTCAATGAAGGAACGCCCATTCACACATGTCGTCACACAGAAGACGCTCTAACTGTGAGGCGACAACGCTGCTGCAGCAGCACCACCGCAGTTGCCCCAAAAGCCAAGTGCGAGGCTAAAATAGCTGCCCAAGCCAAAAGATAATCACAAGGCTTTTTTAGCTGCTTTTATAATTTCAAAAGCAAAACATAGCAATGCCCTAAGCTGATTGTGAACATAAAGGAATTGTCTCATGCACAAATTGTGGAGAAATAATTAATTTATCAAAACCAGGAAATGTCAACATTTTGAAAACAGTTGTAATTAAAATTCTAATTTCAATAATCTTTGTTTGCAGTTTTTTAAATGTAACTTATTATTCATTTAAGGTAATCAGTGCAAAATTCTCAGTACGTACTTTCAGCCTACTGCTTTGTTGAATTTTGGCATTCTAAGACAAAAACAAAAAGTAAAGATGGATTCTAATCTATCTTCCTGTGTGTTGTTAATCTAGCACAGATCTCTCATGAGGCAATCAGGACATCAGGTTACAAATGGGCTGTAAGACATGGCCTACTTTGATTTTATGTGGAGAGCAGACATGGTACTTTACAATAGTTTAGATAATTAATCCAGAAATACTGGGACTGGGTCTTACCGTTGGTAATTTATGAAAAGTGTATTATAGAGCACAGAGGGTCATGGTAAACAGAATCCAATCTGAGAAAAAGGATGTTGAGAATGGCTATAATGGAATTTAGTGTGCAGGAGAAATTTTTTAACATAACAGTGAATTACAGTGTCATTAACCTACACCCCCCCCACCCAAATAATAAAACTGAAACTGAGTCCAATAATTTTAAGTATGCAAACGCTCAACAGCTAGATAAAGTAGTTATAAGCACAAAACATGGTGGAAAAGTATGATTCCAAAATTAAATTTACATTGTTTACCAGTTCTACTATAGCTTATGCACAAACCAAGCATTCTGTTCAGCTAGACAGGAAACTGAATGCACTCTCTTGATACTGTAATGATAATATGACCTAGACATAAACTACTACACAAAATGACACAATTCCCATTGAGACTGAGAAACAACTTTCCAAAACCATGTATTTAAATTGAAAGTCTTTTTACAGCATATCATTTAATAATGCAATGGAAAAGATTTCCACTCATATCACAAACAGGAAGTATCCCTGGTTAAAAGGTATTGCCGATGTTCCTAGCACTACATTCAAGATATCAGAATTTTAGGTGATGTGTGGTGATGAATTACACAGCAGTTAGACTGTAGTCTGTTTAAAATGTCCTGAGTAAGAACTGCATTTCTGAGATTTAGTATTTCATTTCTGGAGTTCTATCTTCAGGGGATGCTTTTTATAATTCCTCAACGATGTACTGCTTTGCAGGCAGTGCTGTAATTACAATTTAGTAGGTTTAGAGGCTCCTGCAACAGTTTTGAAAGGACAAGTAGAAAAGCAGCTTTAACTATGACTAAGGTATAGGAGGAAAAGATCTAGCCTGTGAAACCAAGATAGGTTTACTCGATTAGATTAGTATAATAGTTGGTCACCTATTACCTGCATAACTTCCATAGCACTGAAATTCAAAAGCAGGAGTTTTAATTTATCGCTCAAAGTCTGGTGGTCTCAAATGACCATAACAGGTGTATGATGACTAGCATTCTCAGCTCAGGCTGTAATCACCAAACAAACAGGCAAAAGTAACCTCTCTCTATACTGGTCTGAGAGCTGTATGAGTTCTGAGGGACACAAGTTTGAGATCCCAATGTAGTTTGTGATATCTTTAAGGCTATAAGAACCACTAAATAAAATTCTGGAGGCTGCATCTTCAGTGTACCACTTAATTCCCACAACTGCACCAAACTTCAGTACATTAGAAGCATTAAAACGAAAGCAAAGACAAAGCAAATTATGTTTTATATAGCAACCAATAATACAGTACAGTAAACCCTACTTACTGGTATATGGCATGTTTACTTTTAACTAAGTGGTTTCACAGACAAATAACTACAAGATAGCAGAATGTCAACATTACTCACATGTTTTCTGAAATCAAATGTTTAGGGACCAACACAATTAAAGAATACTTCTTAAAAATATCCTACCCTAAGAAATCACAAACAAAATAACCCAAGTACCAAATACTACGTCGAAAACATCGATTCGACCATGTATACTTCTACTACCACACTGGATGCATAAACCTAATGAAAGGGCTAACTGGTATAGCTAGATACAACATGAATGTACAGAATACACAATAAATATAAAATTCAGCAATGCGTTTGGAACTGAATTCCCAGGTGTACCACCAAGACTAAGCACCAGGCCTAAAGGATTAGTACTGCGGGGTTGGGAGGGGGGGGGGGTCTGTAAAAATTTTCAAAGAATACCACTTATTAACAAGAACAAGGATGATGCACTCCATTTTCTTTCTTCGACGTAGTAAACCTGATGACTATCTGCAATACTACTCTGTCTTGGAATTCACGCAAACAGCACTATAACACAAATGGTTTTCAGCAACTGAGGATACCAAGTCATGGTGTAGGTGAATACGTGTGAGGAAAGCAGGCACATATTAATCAAGGCAACTACTAGGCCAGTTACTGACCCCAAAGATTAGATTGAGAAAAACAAGAGCCGTCTTGGAAGAAGTAGTGCCACACTGCCTCATGATAGAAGTTCAAATGGTCTATAAATGGGGGCACCGCTAACGGTCACTGACTCTTTGTGAATGGCATCTGGGCTGGACTCGGACGCTGTCACAGTGACTTTACAGGAGAGTACAACTCCCTCAGCACTGGTATTTCACTGACAGATTCAACATCTCCAGTTTCTCTCCGTCTCCCAGATCCAAAGGATTATTTCCCACCCCTCCGCCATTCTCTCTCCCAGTCAACCAACCATACAGCAATCACGAGGGATAGCAACATGATGTAATGGGCACCAGGTCAAGTTGCTGCAAATAGCTGTGCTGGGAATATGGATGCATGTGTTCAGTACTGTCTAAACCAACTAAGAAATTATTCACATATGTAGTTTCTGAGCGGTTGCTTATTTATTTATGTCAGCTGTGACAAAGAGGAAGAACTCTTCCTTTTGAAATGTTAGTTTACGTTTTGATGAGTAGCATTTTTGATAACCACTATCTGCAAAGGTTGAGTGATTGCTGGTACATATCAGGATGATGTGTATGACCAATTTTCTGAGAAATAAGTTATTTCCTCAGGAAGACTAAAATCGCATTCCTGTGATTCAAAGAAACATTAAACAACATGCATGATCCAAGTCAGTGTAGATTAATTTTTCTAGCAAACCACAGCAGTTACTTTAATTACTTACAATGCTAGCTACTGCAGGCCTGGGAAGGAAAAAAAGATAACAGCTTACCTAAAGGGAAAAAAAAACAGCAGTTCTTGGACAAGTTGAATTAGACTGGGAGCACCTTGTAGCAACTTCCCCTCTCGCGATCCGTGCAATCCCTGAGTGCCCAAATAAAATAGAGGGATCCAGTAACAGGTAAAATCTCCAAATATTAGGGAAAAGAAAATAATTACCTACTGCTGAACCCTCTATTTATTTGGGGAAAACAAAAGAATTTTAAGTTGAGTTGGAGGTGTTATGCAAGTGGTGGCTTGGATTGCAAGAATCCGATTGGCTGCCACCACTTTCTTGATATATCAACAACCTTTTAAACCAGATTTTCGAGTAAACGTTTAATGTGACCTTAATGTAAAAACATGCTGAATCGTAACTATTTAAGTTAAATAACAAGTTCAGTTACGACTTCAGGGTGTTTTACATTAAGCTCAACTGCAATTCTGCACTACAGTTTCTCGCACTTGTGGAAGGCACTCGGGGGTAACAGCTTTCAGTTTGTATCTCCTCATAGCACGCCTGGATGTAAGCACAGAGGCGCCATGAGAAGGTACTCAGGGTTCTATTTTTTCAGTCTATCTCTGTTTTCTGAGTTATTTTAACATCTCAAAATCACTGTGGCTGCTTCTTACAGAATTTTAATATGTTTTCTGTAAAATGGCTGACAGTGGGCCTTGATACATCAATGTGATCTTAATTTTCTTTGAGCCTTTCTCTTTTCCATAATCCATTTCAGGTCAGCTTTATATGAGCCATGCTAGACATAAAGAAGTAGTAGTGTATTTCCATTCCATTGACATATAATGGGATTAGTGTCAGTCACTGTCATCTTATATACTGTCTGTAACAGGACTGCTTCTTTTATTTCTAGAATGGCCCTCATTTGTGTGTGTCTCAAAGCTTGTTTTATAGTAATACTAAGGGAGTATACAGCTGCAACCAAAAAAACAGTTGCTAAATTGCAGGCCTTTGTTCAAAGTATATTTTTGTAGTGCAAGATGAATTGACAGCCCCTCCCCCTACACTTTGGTAAATGTGCTGATACTTTACAAGAATTACACAAAATATATACTTTCTGACTTTTCTCTAAATGTCACTGTGACATACAGCAATACTGCCAGCCCAGCTATCTGGAATTCTGTAAATAATCATATTTCATTTGCAAATATCAACATGATTCATATGCTTGTCTTACAAATGTATTGGAACTCTAGGTTATGTGTATATTCAACTACAGGTACATAGGTGTGTGTTGAACAGAGTTTGTACAGCACTGAGCTTCAAGGATGTGTCCACAGTGTATCCTACTGGAAAAGAACAGAAATGTATATAAATTATGTATCTGTGCAAATGTGTATGTTTTAATAGTAGACCTAGAACATACAGAGTTAACTTGCAAAACTTCAAGAAAATAGTTGAAATTAAATTGTTTTACAGTTGTGCTATAAATGTTATCTCTTAGTTTTAATGCAGTAGCAGACACAACACAATATGTAGAGCCAGAAGTTTTATGTATTGTCTTGAAAGAGAAGAGATGTTATTACTAGGTTTGCTATCTAGAAGTGTTTTATTGTTTTGTGACTTCCAGGATCTGCAAACATCTGAGAGAGATGTATTTTTCACAAGGAAATGTGAAATGCTACACTGGGGGTTTAGCTTGAGAACTAAGGCAGGTGACAAAAAATGATGTCATCAAAGCTAACCCAGCAGTAATATTTGATACTAATTTAAGAACTCTCTCGGAGAGAGACTGTACATTTTGTGTTCTGTCTTTTGACATAACAAGAACATTCACTCATCACATCTGCACTTGCCTTGTTGTAAGTAAGTTTTTAGGGCATAGTAACTCTTAGATTCAGATGGGAATATAGTAAAGTGTAGCTTAGATGTTTTCTTTACTTATTTCAGACTGTCCTGCAATGTTGTTTTAAACTGTGATTTTGAACTCTGATGTAACTGATTACTAACTGGGTATTGTCTTGTTCTTTTATTATTAAATACATTTAAACCTTTTAATTGTGGCTGATATATGTGAGACATATTTAAGCTCTTAGTGTACTTGCATGTCTCTTTGGTGAGACTATACAGGCCACTCCTAAATAGCTTGTTCTTGGTCAGACTACCATTTGGAGTATTAGTAACATTACACCATAGGATTGAACAACCTTTGTTAAGGGCCTTAGAGTATCTGATAAAGAGTTGGCTGGTGGCAGCTGGAACTATCTTATAGTCTGGACAGAAGGAGGCATAGCTAGTAAACCTGTGCCAGCCTTCCCTAGGTGTGTGTGTGTGTGTGTGTGTGTGTGTGTGTGTGTGTGTGTGTGTGTGTGTGTGTGTGTGTGTGTGTGTGAGCTACTTGGGCAGTGACACAAAGCACTGATTGAACAGAGAGAGTGCTGGAGGTTTTGGCTTGGCCACTCAGCTGAGATCTCAACCCTATAGCTGTACCAGTGGGGAGGCTTACTGGGGATCTGGGGAAAGAGGAAGAAACCAGCCCCAAACTGACTGTGATCTCTGTGTGCTCTTAAGGGAAATTGCACTTTACTGTGTGTGTACTCATCCTCCCAGTGTGTGCGTTCCCCACTGTTGCCAGTAGTGATGATTGAGGCTCCTTGATTACTGGGCCAGTGCAGGGGTATCAGATATTAAGTGGTTGGCAGTGGTGGGATAGCGACATCACATATTAATTGGGTTGCAGTGGTGTGGATATTGAATTGCTGTAGCCCGTAAACAGTGGGTCACTAAGGAAGGTGTTTGTACTCTCAATCAGCCACACAGTGAGCATTCAGAGTTTCATATCACATTTTTTTTTTTTTTTTTTTGTTAGCTTAGTTAGTCAGGGAGAGCAGACAATCATGTCAGCAGAAGAGTATGGTAAGCTGACAAGGAGCCAGTTGGCTGAGATGTGCCAGGCTAAAGGACTGGTGCATGCTAACCTGATTAAAGCAGAAATGATTGCAGCCTTGGCCACAGCTGCATCACAGTCCAACAATCAGGAGGACAACCAGGCTAACCTTGGAGATGTACAACTCTCAGAAAATAGACAGTTCAGCCTTTCCACAGGGGACTTAAAAGTCTGTCTGAGTTAGAGACTTGTACTGGAGGCCAAATGTTTGGAAATTGAAGTAGCAGAGAGACTGGGACATCTCGAAGCTGAGGAGAATGACAGGCAGAAGTAACATGAAAAGGAGATGCAGACTCTTTGCCAGGATCATGGAGGTAATGGATAAGGAAGTAACCAAACCCCAGAAGCAACAGAGGTCAGTAAATTTCTTGCATGATTTACAGAGGGGGATACTTTTGATAGTTTCATTCATATGTTTGAAAGGGTATGTAAACAGTATAATGTTGACCAAGGGCTCTGGGTACAGATTCTGACCCCCTTATTCCATGGTAAAGCTGTAAATGCCATTTCTAAATTGTCTGATATCAATTGCTTAAATTATAATACAGTCCGAATTTGTTTGTTAGAATGTTTTAAGTTAACACCTGAAGCTTATAGGAAAAAGTTTTGCGAACATAGATGCAAGGCAGATGAAGTGTGTGTAAATATATTGCTGAACTAAGCACTTATTTTCATAGGTGGCTGAGTGGATGTCAGGTCACCACTTTTTTAAGGGTTGGCATGCCATTTTGTGAGGGAACAAGCCCTTAGCACTTTGCCTGAGGACATGAGAATCTGGTTAGCTGATAGACAATGCAATACTGCAGATAAGTTGGGGAAGCAGGGAGACCTATACCTAGCAAGCAAGGCATCACTGCAAAGGAAAGGGATATCCAGGGCTGCTCATGGGTCTAAGGGAACCCATAGTGGGCAGCCTAAACCGCCCCAACAGAGTCTGCCAGTAGCAGAGGAAGCCACTAGTCCATGTACACATCCAGGACCAAGGGTTAAATGTCTTAAATGTGCCCAGTGGGGGCATGTAGCATGTAGATGTCCATGGAGGAAAGGTGGGGAACAAAAGATGGGAGAGCCAGTAAGTGGGAATGACAGAATGCCAGCAGTAAGTTATCTGAAGGCAACAAACGTACCAAACTACCACAAGAGGTTCTATCCTATCTTAGTAAATGGGAAACAAGCCACTGCTAAGAGAGACACAGCCTCTGACATAACCATTGTGAGGCCTGCTATTAAAGAGGAGCACTACTTGCTTGGGCAGTCTACTGCAGTCAGAGCTTTAGGAGGGACCCCATTCCAAATACCTTTGGCTAGGCTTCACCTTGAATGGGAGGGTGGAAAAGGAAGCAACTAAGTAGGTCTGAGGATATCCCTGCAGATTTCCTGATAGGGAATGATTTTGATATTGCAGTACCCTGTGTGCATGCAGTTACACGCAGTCAGGCTTGGAGGCAAGCATGTGGGTCTGGTAGCCTGGGGGAGACCCAGACAGACTGCACACTTGCAGCCAGGACTGGTGAGATGGTTACTTTAGGGAGAGGGAGCTACCCTGTAGCAGTAAGACTGAAGGTGAGCCACAGCTGCTTGTGGGTACTGATGTTCCCTTTGACAGAGTGACTGCAAAGACAGAGGTGAGTAGTAGTCCTCAGGCTAACAGTGATGCACCACTGTCAAAGAATACCAGACTTCCAGTGGAAGGGGAGCTGGGAAGGGTAACCAAGAGAGAGCTGAGACAGACTCAGCTCTCATACCCTATATTACAAGGCTTGAGGGAGGTAGCTAGTGAGGCACCTGATTGTCAAGGAAAAGGGGAATATATATATATACTGGGACGAAGGGTTACTGTATAGAGAGTGAACCCTTGAAGGGAGGGCTAGAGGGTGAGAGAATACAGCAGTTGGTAGTGCCTAGAGCCTACCATCTGGCAGTTCTAGCCATAACCCACGATATTCCCTTTGCAGGTCTTATGGGCATAACACGTACAAAGAGACGTATTATGCAGAACTTTTATTGGCCTGGGATTTTCCAGAGATGTAACGGGGTACTGCAGAACCTGTGAGCACTGCCAAAAGGTAGAGAATGCAGGAGACAAGGTGAAATCTCATTTGATGCCTTTGTCTGTGATTGAGGAGCCATTTCAGAGGGTAGCTATGGATATTGTGGGGCCTGAGTACCCAAGTTCCACAGGGAAAAAGTATATCCTAGTGGTAGTATCTTATGCTACAAGATACCCTGAGGAGGTGACTCTGTCCTCCATTGAGGCAGAAAAAGTGGCAAATGCTTTTTTAGAGATTTTTAGCAGGGTAGGTTTTCCAAAAGAAATACTGACGGACAGAAGTGCCAATTTTATGTCAGACCTGCTGGCTTGTCTGTGAAAGCATTGTGGGGTGAAGCACGTAAAGACCATCCCCAGACTAATGGTCTTGTTGAGAGGTAAAACTCTACACTCAAGATGATGCTATGGGCATTTGCAGACCAGTTTAAGAGGGAGTGGGACAAATATTTGCTCCATCTGCTTGCTTACAGAGAGGTTCCCCAGGAATCCATAGGTTTTTCACCCTTTGAGTTACTGTATTGGCATAGGGTGAGGGGACCTCAAGATTTGATTCATGATGAGTGGGAGGGTGAGTGTGAATCCCACAAGGAGTCTGTTGTGGCATATGTCCTAAACCTCAAGACAAGGCTCGGGGAACTCATGGGCTTGTCCCAGGAGAACCTGGCAGAAGCCCAACAGCTGAAAAAGGGTATGGTATGTAAGGAATGCTCGAGCTAGAGGGCATGCTGTAGGACAGCAGGTTATGGTTCTCATTCCTGTCGGACACAACAAGCTGCAGGAAACTTGGGAGGAACCCTTCAGGTTAGTAAGGAAGGTCAGTGATGCTAACTATATGTTATAACTGCTAGGCAGGAGGCAGGGAGCAGGGGCATAAATTATACCTTGTTAACATGATGAAACCTTACCATGATAGGGAGGCCCTTGTGCTGAGTATTTGCAGTGGATGGCAGGTGGAGGCTGAGGGGGATCTAGTGACTGATCTCCTCAGTGAAGCTCGGACTGACACCTCAGTGGAAAGGGTAGCAATGTCTTAGCAGCTATCCCCTACCCAGGTTCAAGAAATCCGAGCAGTGTTACAGGGGTTTGGCGACATGTTCACTGTGAAATCAGGGTGCAACCACCTAGTGCAACACCATGTGGCTACAGGACCCCAAAGGCCTATTAATCAGCCCCCTTATAAGGTGCCTGAGAGGGTCAAACAGACTATGAGGGAGGAGATACAGGAAATGTTAGAACAAGAGGTAATTCAGGAGTCCAGCAGCCCTGTGCCTCCCCATTGATGCTAGTACCAACGAAAGATGGTAGCACCAGTTTCTGTGTGGGCTACAGGAAATTAAATAGTCACTCAGTCAGATGCTTACCCCATGCCTAGGACAGATGAAGACCTAGAGCAGCTGGGTGGGTCTAAGTATCTTACTACTATTGATCTTACCAAGGGTTACTGGCAGGTGCCCTTGACTCCCAGCACTAGAGAGAGGTCAGCCTTTGTGACTCCTTTCGGGTTGTATGTGTTCACAAAGATGCCCTTTGGGATGAAAAATGCTCCAACAACTTTCTAGAGGCTGTCAGATCGTATCCTAGTGGGAGATTTCACCCTTGCTTACCTGGATGATATTGCCATCTACAGCCATTCCTGACAAGAGCACTTTCCACATGTCAGGGAGGTTCTGGGTAGACTACAGAGGGCAGGGTTGACCATTAAGCCCAGTAAGTGTCAGGTAGGTATGGCAGAGGTGTCTTACTTGGAACATTAAGTGGGGAGTGGTAAGATCAGGCCAGAACCTGCCAAAATAGAAGCCATTCAGGCATGGCCTACCCCTGTTACCAAAAAGCAGGTGAGGGCATTCTTAGGGACAGCAGGGTACTACAGAAAGTTTGCACCCAGTTGCAGTACCATAGCTCTTCCCCTCATAAACCTGACAAGGAAAAACAATCCAGATAAGGTAATGTGGACACCAGCATGTGAGCAGGCATTCCAGAAGCTTAAAAGAGATTTGAGAGGACCCTCTTTGTTAGCCAACCCAGATTACAGCAAAGACTTTGTTGTGCAGGTGGATGCTTCAAACCATTGGGGTTTAGGCTATACTCAGCCAGGTTTCCTCAGAAGGAGAAGAGCACCCAGTGGCATATCTCACACATAGGTTCCAACCCAGGGAAGAATGCTGTGCAGCTGTATAAAAGGAATGTCTAGCCATAGTGTGGGAACTGCAGAAAGTTCAGCCTTATCTGTATAAAGGAAATTCACTCTAGTTACAGACCACAGTCCCTTAACATGGCTACATCAAGTCAGCCAGCAAAATGCCTAGTTACTAAGGAGGAGCCTAGGGTTGCAGACATATGATATGATAGTGCAGCACCAGAGTGGAGTTAACAATGCCAACGTTAATAGGCTCTCTAGACAGGGAATGGGGAAAGGTATTCCCAGATAGGCCCAACCCTGTCAAGCAACATTTCTCAAGGGTCACTTGAAAAAGTAGCTTGAGTTTTCGGAGGAGGAAGAAGTGTGACATAGAGAAATACTGCCAGCCCAGCTATCTGGAATTTTATAAATAATCATATGTCATTTGCAAATATCAACAGGACCCATATGATTGTCTTACAAATGTATTAGAACTATAGGTTATGTGTATATGAAACTACAGGTACAGAAGTGTGTGTTGAACAGGGTTTGTACAGTATTGAGCTTCATGTATGTGTCCACAGTGTACCCTACTGCAAAAGAACAGAAAGCTATATAAACTATGTACCTGTGCAAATGTATATGTTTTAACAGTAGAAACTAGAACATACAGAGTTAACTTGCAAAACTTCAAGAAAATAGTTGAAATTAAATTGTTTTATGGTTGTGCTATCAATGTTCTCTCAGTTTCAGTGCAGTAGCAAACACAATGTCTAGAGCTAGAAGTTTTTTGTATTGTTGTGAAAGAGAAGTAATTACTAGGTTTGAGATATAGAAGTGTTTTATTGTTTTAATGGTTTCTAGGATCTGCAAACATCTGAGAGATGTGTATTTTTCACAAGGAGATGTTAAATCCTGCACTGGGGGTTCAGCTGGGAAACTAAAGTCAGGTCAGCAAAATTGAAAGCCTGAAGGACGATACGCCAGAATACTTGAATGAAATAAAAATCCACTTGCACCAGTCCCAATACGATCAACAACTGTAAAATTCATTCAAGTGTTCTGGCATATCGTCCTTCAGGCTTTCAATTTTGCTGGTTTGTCGTTGTTTTTCGAATTGCAAACTAAAGTCAGGTGACAGAAAGTGATGTCATCTAAGCTAACCTAGTAGTAATATTTGATATTAATTTAAGAACTCTCAGAATTAATTTAAGAGAGAGGCTGTGCATTTTGTGTTTTGTCTTTTGACCTAACAAGAACATCCACTTATCACCACATCTGCACTTACCTTGTTGTAAGTAAGTTTTTAGGGCATAGTAACTCTTTCAGATTCAGATAGGAATATAGTAAAGTGTAGCTTAGATGTTTTATTTATTTATTTGAGACTGTCCTGCAATGTTGTCTTAAATATTTCCTGCAATTTTTGAACTCTGATGTAACTGATTATTTACTGAGTATTGTCTTGTTCTTTTATTTATTTTTATTTTACATTTAGTATTAAATGTATTTAAATATTTTAATTGTGGGAGATATCTGTGAGACATATTTAAGCTCTTAAAGTACTTGCGTGTCTATTTGGTGACACTGTACAGGCCACTCCTAAATAGCCTTGCTCTTGGTCAGACTACTATTTGGATTATTAGTAACATTACACAGTAGGATTGGACACCCTTTGTTAAGGGCCTTAGAGTAGCTGATAAAGAGTTGGCTGGTGGTAGCTGGAACTACCTTATAGTCTGGGCAGAAGGGGGCATAGCTAGTGAACCTGTGCCAGGCTTTCCCAGGTGTGTGTGTGTTTGTATATAAATCAAATCTCAAAGTGTGTGTGTGTGTGTGTGTGTGTGTGTGTGTGTGTGTGTGTGTGTGTGTGTGTGTGTGTCAGCTACTTGGGCAGGGACACGAAGCACTGGTTGGACAGAGGGGGTGCTGGCGATTTTTGGCTTGGCCAATCAGCCGATATCTCAACCCTATAGCTGTGCCAGTGAGGAGTCTTATTGGGGATCTGGAGAAAGAGGGAGAAACCAGCCCCAGAGTGACTGTGATCTCTGTGTGCTGTTAAGGGAAATTGCACTTTATTGCGTGTTTACTTGTCATCCTCCCAGTGTGTATGTTCCCCACTGTTGCCAGTGGTGAGGCTTGAGGCTCCTTGATTCCTGGGCTAGAGCAGGGGCTTTACAGTCACCAACATCTTTGATACTACATTCAAGTCCTCTTAAAATGTAAAGTGGTATAATGTTTAAAGTTTAAAGCTTAGCCTTTCAATACTGTGGTGTACTTATACAAATTTGTCAAAAGAGGTGACAGCTGGCTTTGAACCATTGACTGATTTAATTGCTCTGTTTGTTTTCCTATGAAAGGTGTTGCTACATTGGAAGCAGCTGTGAATCAGTGTAAGTTGTCTTCATCTCTGCAATAAAGACAACAGAAAACAGTTTCACACCTGCTTGTCTTGTTTATAGCAGCATGATTTGCTGACTACAAATTTCTGTGTCTCTGTGGTATGTGGTAGACAAATTACTCTGCAACTTATGAGAGAAGTTAAGGTAAAAATAAGTGGATGGCCTTTCCTTTCCTCTGATACCAAAGTAAGGAAATGAATGTTTTATAAAGTACCAGCAGGTTTCAGATACCTACATAGTACTGAAATCATATTGTAGGGAGAAAAGGTACCCAAGAGTTGAGTTAAACTGTAGAAGTTGGAGTTTTCCTTTAAGCAAACAGCTTTTGCCGTAAGAGCAGGCTAGCAATTTGCCTAAGCCACAGGTGGATGACTCAGCTGTGAACATTAGTTGTACCTCAGATCACTCATCGTTTACCCCAGATCCCTCTGGTGTAGCACCTAAAGCCGCTATTTACTGGGAGTTAGCTATGTCTTCTGCGACTGTTGGGATCTCCTCAGTGGGCAAGGGAATGTCATGTTGGTCCTGGGAGAGGAGCAGGGAAGGCTACCCTGTTTTGTCAGAATGCTGTGCCCATACTTGAGAAAGCTGCTGCTGCCATTAATAACATGGTTGGTCCCAGTTTTCCTGTAAAAAAGAAACAGAAAACTAAACATGTGTCTACTCTTCCTCAAATGTCCGTAGACAGGAGTAGTTTACTGTGTGTGGCTCCGGGTTTAGTATAGGCTATTGATCCTTCTTGTAAAGTAGTCTCTGGTAAAAAAAAAAAAAAAAGTGAGGGGATACCTCCCTTCCTAGAGTCAAGATTCTGAATCTAGACAGGAAGATGTAGGGACAGATACAGGGTTTTCTCCTCAGATTTCAGATTCTGCCTCAGAGGAGAGCTCAATTTCTGACTCACCCTGTAGGTGGTCTTTCTTTGAGACTGTTTTAAGAATGTGCTACTGTTTTCAGTGGGATAATGCTGAAGTTTCTCAGTCCCTGAGAAAATACTATGAGTTGTTCTAGAAGGAATTTTCAGAACATGCACCTTTTTCTCCAGTCCACTTAGCTTTGGAGGGTGTGTGTGTGTGTGTGTGTGTGTGTGTGTGTGTGTGTGTGTGTGTGTGTGTGTGTGTGTGTGTGTGTTACTGCCTTGCAATTTTCCTGACAGTCAGCTGGCTGCCCCTAAAAAAGTAGATAGGATGTATAACGTTTCTCAATAATCGTTTAAAATTTTATACACTCTTTCCAAACCTGATCCAGCAGCTATAGCTTTAGTTAATCATTTTAATTCTAATCCTACTCTCTCTGATAAGGATAGAAGGATTATCGATAAGTATAAAAAAAAGAAAATGCTTCTACAACTTTACTTTTTAGAATTTTGAATTGTTAGGCTCGTATAAGGTTTGTGTTCACAAATTGTGAAAGTATGAAGAATGTTTTATCTGCAGTTTCTTCTTGTGAGGAAAAATCTGCTTTAAATAATTTACTTGTATTGTGTCTGAATGACTCTGTTGATATTTCTTTCAGTGCTATGGCCACTGGTACAGTTTTGATGAGGTTTGTATGGCAACATTTGAAGAACCTCCAGATGATGTTTAAAATTCTCCTTTGGGTATTTAGTTTTTGGCCTCTCTGTAAGCAAATTCAGACACTCACTAAGATTTTTCAACCCTCCTTTTATACATTTTCCAAGGGATTCTGTAACTCTTCTTGCAGTTTTGGTAAGAACAGTCTTAACAAAGTACAGCTAAACAGATGTGCAAGTAGAACTGGCAAGGGGGTTCCAAGACGAATTCTCTCTGCTGCAGAGGTGATCAAGAAGTGTGACAAAAAGGGTAAGCAAATTCAGGGACTCTTTCAACCCTCCTTTTACAAATTTTCCAAGGGATTCTGTAACTCTTCTTGCAGTTTTGGTAAGAACAGTCTTAACAATGTATAGGTAAACAGAAATTTAAGTAGAATTGGCAAGGGGGTTCCAAGAGGAATTCTGGAATCCCCCAAAGCCATGAATAGTCCAGTAAGTTAGAATAACTGTCTAAAAGATTTTATTCCCCCATCCCATCCTGGCAACCCCTTTTTCTTCCAGTAAGTCTGAATTTTCATTTTTCTCTTTGGCATTAGATAGCTTTAGACAAGTGAGTTCTAAAGATCATTCATCATGGTTAGAGATGGCAGTGGGAGGAAAATGTTCTTCGTGTTTCACTGTTGCAGTCATTACATTTGGGTAATCCTGCTGGCAGGTTGCCCTCATTCGGCCTGAATTCCAAAGTCTTGGGTCCTGCGTCGGCTGCTGTCGCCCCTTCCCTGATGTCAGGTCGTCAGGGGTATAAAAGAAGCAGCCGACGCCATTTTCTTTAGTCTTTCTTGCCGCGCGGTGCCCGAAGCAATTCACAAGTGCCGGTCGGCCGACTCCTGAGATTTTCGTGTTCGAATTTCAGATCCGAAGTCTTCATTAAAGCTAAGTACCCTGTTGGGGAAACTTTTTTTTTCTTGCTCCAGACCGATGTCAGAAAAAGTTAATAATTGTATTTCTTGTGGAAAGCAAATACCTCATAAGGACTTTCATTCTTACTGTCTGGTCTGACCATAAGCTAATCACCCTTAACATCCACATCCCACCCCCACCCCCCAGTAAAGAAACCACCATAAAAAACTTCTCCAAAGCCAACTTCATGCTACTCAAGTCAGAAGTGACAAACTTCATGACACCCATGCAGACAGGAACTGAAAGTTCAACTGCTGAATCCTACACTAAGGCACTGTACGAGCACATCCACTCATGCATGAATCGTGCCATCCCAAATAGAACCAAAATGCTCTCATCCAAAAAAAGGAAGCCAATCTGGTGGTCCCCTGCCATAAACAAACTTTACAACAAAAGGAAGAAACTTTTGCAGAAAAGAGGAAAATCCCAGGATGCAAAAACTCCCTTACTAGCCTCAGTAAGAAACTGAGATGCCTCATAAAATCCTCCAAAGCTAGTTACGAAAATAAAATTGCCAAAGATTTCAAAGACAACCACAAAGCATTCTATAACTATGTCAAGAATCTAAATGGCAATGCTCAGATCTGCTCTGAGCTAAAACAGAATGGCATTAAATATACTGATCCGAAGGATATTGCCAATATCCTGGCAGATCGATTCAGTGCCAACTTCACCCCTCACCACACCCTAAATGGCCCATCTCAATAACGGAAGATTACCAAATTCCAGTAGTTATGACCACACAGGTACAAACGCACTCTCTAAAGCCAAGAATACAGCATCCATGGGACCAGATGACATCCCAGGCTGTGTACTACATGAACTACAATATGAACTGGCACCTCACCTAAGTGTCTTGTTTAATCATAGCCTCACCTCAGGTTTCGTGCCCACTGAGTGGCGCAGAGCTACAGTTATCCCAATCACAAGGGGGATCCACCTTGGATCCCAGAAACTACCGTCCCATCAGTCTGACAAGCCTTATCTGCAAGGCCATGGAGCATATTATCATGGAACTTATAAACAAAGACTTTGGCAACCTTCAAACACTGGACCCCACCCAGTTTGGGTTTGTGAAGGCCGATCTTGTCTCCTGAACCTGATTGACTTCTTTGAATCAGTCTCCAGAGCCATGGACAAGGGTAAGGTGGTCCACACAGCCTATCTAGACCTTGCCAAGGCCTTTGACACCATCTCCCACTCTGGAATCATAGATAAACTTACTAAGTTGGGCATTAATCCCTATGTCACCCAATGGGTTGCTAAATGGCTTACTGATAGAACCCACACTGTAAAAGTAGCCGACTCCAAATCCAGCTCCAGACAAGTGACAAGTGGAGTACCTCAGGGTTCAGTCTTGGGGCCGCTCTTGTTTGGCATCTACTTCTCTGAAGTACAGGTCAACACTAAGGGACTCTGGCTAACAAAGTTTGCAGATGACTGCAAACTAGGAGCCATTATTGAATCCCCAAATGATGTGGATACTCTACAAAAGGGCCTTACAGAAACAGATGCTTGGTGCCAGAGCCATGGGCTCAAGCTCAATGACAAGAAATGTATTGTTATCCCTTTGGGAAAAACATGTATCCATGAATTACCATATAGGTGGCAGTACACTAAACACAGAAAGTGTGATAAGAGACTTAGGGACACAGGTGGACAGTGGTCTCACCTTCGATAACCACATCGCCACAACAGTCAGGAAATCCTTCTATGTGGCACACCTCATCACGAGGGGCTTTTCATCCGGAAAAAAGGAGGTCATTGTTCCACTGTACTCATCCCTCATTAGACCCATTATAGAATACAACGCCCCATTTGGTATGTATCTCTCAAGACATCTGCAACAACTGGAAAGGCCTCAGAAATACCTCACTAAAAGAATCACAGGCCTAAAGCAGATGCCCTATGCTGACCGCCTTAAAAAACTCCAGCTATACTCTGTCGCATTTCGTCTACTCAGAGGCGATCTCTGCTTAACATACAAGGCCATGTCAAACCCAGAGCTGTTGGACATGCTACACTTAAAGAAATCCCAATCCCTCAGAGCTACACGCTCCAGGGATCTAAACCTTGTCATCACAATAAACAAAACATGCTGGAGGGATAGGTTCCTGACCCAGGGACTCCCCAGACTCTGGAATAGATTGCCCATACATGTCAAGCAGAGTGCCTCTTTGGACCTCTTCAAGAGGAACCTTGACGATTGGATGGGAGAAAGGAAATTCACCCCAGGGATCACGTCAGTTGCCCTGCTAGACAGGGGTCCAGGAAAGTAAATAATGTGGGAAGAAATAGCCAGGGAATTGTTATGGCTAGGCTTGTATAGGCCCTAGGGCTGATAGCCTAGTACCAACCTATGAACCTATGAACCTATACCTTGCCTAGGCCCTGACCAGAACGTTTCAGGTTGTCGGTTTTGTGCTAGATTTAACCCGCGCACTATTAAGTGTCGGTATGATTTTGCATTAAACTGTTTTGGACGCAGGTTTAATTATCCAGAAATGTCGTCGGATAGCCATCTGACTACCGCAGTTCACAAAAAAACGCAAAGAAAAAGATAGACAACCGAGGTCCAAAACCGACAATGAAGCTTCTCCTAAGCCAGTCGCCAGTTCTCAGTGAGGCGCTTTTGCAGCCCCTGACACCCGCTACTTTAGAGTCACAGGCCGCTATTGACTCCCACATGGAGTTGGCTATGCCACTGGAAACTCAAGGTATTGGAGCCTTGGACACTATTTCTTCAGATGGGTCCGGAGCCGCTGAGCAGGCACTGACTTCTGAGGGTGTATTCAGACCTAAACATCTATACATTAAACTGACTTCATCTTCAAAGGCAAAAGACTAAAGCACCTTCAAAGACAAAGAAACAAACTCAACAGCCACGTGGACAGGCCTGCATGCCCAAAAAACAGATGCTCAAAATGGCCGAAGACTTGATTACCTTGATCAGGGGTTCCCATCCCCCTCCTGATAAGAGGCCTAGGCCAGAGACAGACTATGAATCTTCAGATCAGGTTTCTATGTCTTCTGATTCCTCTACTGACCAGGAATATTCTATCCCCCCCCCCCCCCCCATGAGGATTCTGATGCTGAAGAATCTATTCCTTCAGCTTCTCCTCCAGAGGACTATTCTTTTGGGGAAACCTTACATACCATGAGGGAGCACTTCCACTGGGAGAGCCAAGATTTTTCAGAATCTAAAAAGAGGCTCAGGGACTTCCTTCTACTACCTCAACACAGGCCTCTAGTTATTCCAACTGTGTTAGACATTGTAGATTATGTGTTTTCAGAGTCTAGTCTGACCCCTGACTCCTTACCTCCTGCTCCTGTTAAGCCTGACAGATATTACAAGGTTCCTGACTCTCATAAATTCCTTTTTAAAAACCCTGCTGCAGACCCAGAAACTATTTCACAGGGTCCTTAAGGGGTTAAGGCTTCTGCTACAAAACCCCCCTACCCCCTCTGACAGAGATTCAAGGGCACTGGATAGATGGGAAAAAAAGGTTTACACATCTGCTACCTTGGCTATAAGGGCCTTAAACTGTCAGTTTCATATGCTTAAATATCAGCAGCATGTCATGGCATTGCTTAAACAGAAAATGTTGTTAAATTCTGAATGTGCAGAAAACAAAGAAATGCAGGATTTATTGCATGCAGCTGAACAAGTTGGAAAACATACTTTGCAATGTGGGTTTGATTCTCTTGAGGCCTCCTGCAGGGCCGCAGTTACGGGTTCTGTAATTAGGAGGCATGCTTGGTTAAAGGAACAAAATCTGCCTGATCATGTCAAAGTTAAATTATTAGATGCACCTTTACAGCATGTAATTTGTTTGGTGTTAAAGAAAATGGAGGACAAGGCTAAATCTATGCAAACTGTCGAAGATTTTTTACAAGTGCAGCCACCTAGGTTTAGTAGACACTGGCCAACAAAGAATTGGTCCTTTCCTGTGTCAGACAGACCTAAGAGGGGCAGATCTAGACGCCCTAGAGGCAGATCCCAGGCGCAAGGTTCATACAGGTCAAAGCAATGGGGTGCTTCTACCTCCAAAAGTGGAGAAGACAAATCGCAACCTTACAGGAAACAGTCCCAATGACTTCCCCCTGCCTGCACTAAGCACTTATTTCCTGGCAGCACCCTTAGGGGGAAAATTAGCACTTTTTTCTCAAAATTGACACATTATAACCCAGGACAAATGGGTTCTAAATATTGTGTCACAAGGCTACAAGTTCCATTTCCATACCCTGCCAAAGGCAAATGGCTGGCCCGATATGCCAAAACATCAATGGGCAGAGGCACAAAAACAAGTCTCATCTTTCAGGGACATGGGAGCCATTCAACAAGTGCCAGAGCAAGAGCGGGGACAAGGATTTTACTCAAGACTGTTCTTGGTATCCAGAAAGGACAAGGCCTGGAGGCCAATACTGGACCTATCTATTCTGAACACATTCCTGGATATACCAAAATTAAAAATGTTGACTTTGCAGCAGCTTCTGCCCATGGTAGGAAAGAACGCTTGGCTTGTGACTTTAGACCTAAAAGAGGCATACCTGCATGTCCCAATCAGACAAATATACAGACGATACCTCAGATTCAAGGCTGGCTGAATGCATTACCAATTCTTTACACTGCCCTTTGGCTTATCTACTGTGCCCAGGGTCTTTACAAAGTGCCTGGCACCAGTAATTGAATTTTGCAGACAAAAAGGAATACAGATATATCCTTACTTGGATGACTGTCTAATTCAGGCAGAGAACAAGGACATTCTACTACAGCATCTGGTGCTTGGGAAAAGACTTCTAACATGCCTAGGGTACACAGTCAGTGAAAAGAAATCAAAACTAGTACCCTCTCAAGAGATAATATTCCTGGGTGCAAGCTTAAATACAACTGCCCAGATGGTTTATCTCACGCAAGACAAACAAAGGCAACTGACTACCTATTTCAAAATGTTAGCAACAAAGGCCCAGTTATCTGCAAGAAAAATTCTGCAGGCTTTGGGCTTCATGGCATCCTGCATCCTACTAATACCATATGCAAGACTGCAAATGAGGAAACTTCAATGGTACCTAAAAAGTGTTTGGACTTGGCATTGCCACAGCCTGGAAACTATGATTACTCCCATTCCCTGCCTGCAACAGGAGTTTCAATGGTGGGCAAAGGCTTGTCACCAAAACAAGGGACAGCCATTCACATTACCCCCAGCCAAGCAGACACTAAGAACGGATGCATCAGATTATGCCTGGGGGGCCCACATGGCAGGAAGATGCATTCAGGGCACATGGACCTCAGACCAAATGCATCTACATATCAATCAAACAGAGATGCTAGCTGTTCAAAATGCCCTGACAGCCTTCAAGGACCTACTTCATCCAGAACAACTACTGATAAAGACAAACAATACCACGGTCATGTGGTTTATAAGCAAGCAGGGGTGCACACATTCTTACTCCCTTTGCAGACTAGCCATGACTTTGTGGGACACAGCATTGACTTACCAAGTACATCTGCAGGCACAATTCCTGCCAGGAAGGAAAAATACTCTACTCTGGCAGACGAACTAAGCAGAAACCTCATGGATCCCCACGAGTGGCAGCTGGATCCAAAAGTCTTCAGCATGATGACAAGCAAATGTGGATGCCCAGACATAGATCTATTTGCCTCCCCTCACAACTACCAACTAAAAAGATTCTGCACAAGGATTTATCACAGACAAGCATGGAAAGTGGACGTCCTATCTTTGAAATGGAAAAACCTATCAGTATATGCCTTTCCCTGTCTGCCTCTTCTCCCCAAGGTACTCCTAAAGGTCAGACAGGAGAAGACAAAGATGATACTGATTGCCTCAGACTGGCCCCGCCAGTACTGGTACCCAGTACTGAGGAGCTTGTCTCAATGCCCAGTTTGGACCTTACCAAGTACCTCATCTACTGTTCCAGCAAAACAATCCGATCCTGCACAGCCAACACAGGACTTTAATCCTGGCAGCATGGTGGATAATGTAGTCATACAGAACACACGTGTCAGTAAAGCTGTGATGGATGTCATCTTGGAAGCCAGAAGGCCTAGTACTAGAAAATCTTATGCTGGAAAATGGAATAGATTCTGTGCTTGGAACCAGGCACAAGGAACAAATACAGCTGTGCCAAATATTCCTCAGATATTGCAATACTTAACTGAGATGCTGGACAAAGGCCTGTCTTTCTCATCTATTCATTCATTCATTCATCTATTCATGCCTCTGCCATTTCGGCTTATTACAATGCAGAGCCACCAATCTTTTCTCATCCCTTATTAAAACAGCACCTCAGAGGAGCCAAAAGTTTAAGGCCTCCAAGGAGATCACCAATGCCTGCATGTGACCTCAACTATGTTTTGGAAAAACTCACCCTGCCTCCTTTTGAGCCAGCTGCTACTGCTGATATAAAGTTTTTATCTTGGAAAACAGCTCTGCTCCTAGCAATAACTTCTGCAAGACGAGTTTCAGAGTTGCAGGCACTCATGGCTGTGGAACCTTTCATCGTTGCTTATCCAGACAGGGTCTCCCTGAGGACAAACCCAACATTTATGCCTAAAGTGGTGTCTAGTGTGGCTCTTAACCAAGCCATTCATCTGCCCACTTTTTATTCAAATCCACAGAACAAGGGGGAGATAATTCTGCATTCTTTGGATGTACACAGACAGCTTAGATTCTATTTGGACAGAACCAAAGTTTTCAGAAAGACAGAGCAATTACTAGTGGCATATGCTGCAGGTTCACAAGGAAAGGCTATCTCAAAGCAAACTATTTCAAAGTGGATAGGCCACTGCATTCGTTTCTGCTACTTACACCATGGCAAGCCAGTGCCTAAGGGCATCAGGCCACATTCCACCAGAGCTGCAGCCACTTCAGCAGCCTTCCTCAGGGGAGTACCAACCAAGGCCATTTTAGAGGCAGCTACTTGGAATTCAGTGCACACCTTTACAAAGCACTATCATCTGCCACTCTACTCTAAATCCAGGGCAGGCTTTGCCACTGCAGTTCTGCAGGGTCTCATAGCCGCTCCTAATGCTGTTTGGCTCCAGCCTTCCAACCAGAGCTTTGGGAATCTACCCAAATATAATGACTGCAACAGTGAAACACGAAGAACATAGTACAGTTGTGTACACTTACCATAAATGTAGATGTTCGAGTGTATTCACTGTTGCAGTCCAGGTTTCCCACCCACCATCCCCCTTTTTCTTCTGATGGAACCTATCTTTCCTTCTCTGATTATACAAACTATGTGGTGTATTTGCTTGTAGATGAAGGTATAGTTTATATTGGTGCATGCAATTTTTATACATATATATACATTTTGGCTCCCCTTTTAGGGGGCACCTGACATCTGGGGCAAGAAAAACTAAAGAAAATGGCATTGGCTGCTTCTTTTATACCCCTGACGACCTGACGTCAGGAAAGGGGTGACAGCAGCCGACGCAGGACCCAAGACTTTACAATTCAGGCCGACTGAGGGCAACCTGCCAGCAGGATTACCCAAATGTAATGACTGCAACAGTGAATACACTCGAACATTTACATTTATGGTAAGTGTACACAACTGTACTTTCCTCCTTTTTTTTGGGGGGGGGGGTAATTCCTCATCCTGCAGACCACTATTTTATTTCCACCTGTCCTAAATCACATGCTATCCCAGGAAGTGGTGGAACCTGTCCTCCCTTCCCAAGTGGGAAATGGGTTTTATTCAAGGATGTTTTTAGTGCCAAAGAAAGAAAATGCTTGGAGACCAGTTTTGTATCTTTCTTTCTTAAACTTGTTTGTGATCAAGACCAGATTCAAAATAATGTCAATTCACAACCTCGTACCTCTTCTTCGTTATTCAACTTTCCTTATAACATTAGATTTAAAAGATGCTTATCATTACATTCTCATCATCCAGACTAAAGTAATTTCTTAATGTGATCCAGACGTACAAAACTGTATCAGTTCTCTGCCTTTCCCTTTGGACTATCCACTGCACCAAGAGTTTCACAAAGTGTCTAGCTCCAGTTATATCTCATTGCAGTCTTCAGGGTTTCCACATTTGTCCATATTTAGACAACTTGCTTATATTTACAGACTCTTTTTCAAAGTGTCAGGAATCTGTCTCATGGGTGAGAGATCTCTTACATAAGCTGGGATTCCAAGAGAACATTTAAATGTATTTACTCCTTCAGACAGGATTGTGTTTCTGTGATATCAATTACACACCACAGTTCAAAGAGCATTTGTTCTAAATGAAAAACTAGATCTGTATATATCTAAATCTGTTTTTAGAGTTTTCCACTCAGACTTCAGTCACTGTGAGGGAATACCTCTGGATTTTGGGTCTCATGGCGACTATAATTCTCATGATACTCCCTGAAAAGACTCCTCATGGGAAAGATGCAGTAGTATCTGAAGTCTCTTTGGTCCCAGCACCAGCACCCCTTGTCTTTTCAGATTCCAGTGCTAGGATTTGTCAGAAGGGGAACCAAGTGGTGGAGACAACAGATGTCCATAAATCCAGGTCTCCCCTGCTACCTCATTGTTCCAAAACAGTCACTCACCACAGAAGCCTTAGCTGTTACTGGGGGAGCAGTTTCAGGATAAAAGTGCAAGGTGTGTGAGACACCAAGGATAGATGGAAGCACATAAGTATAAAAGAGATGCTTGCCCTGATTAAGGCACTCAACTCCCTGAAACATCTTTGATGTTCATCGTGCATACAGCTGCAGTCATAACAGATGGGTTCTTCTGCCGTCAGGCGGGTCCTCGGTCGGCCGAATTCCAAAGTCTAGGTCCGGCGTCGGTTGTCGTCGCTTCTTCCCTGACGTCAGTGCGACAGGGGTATAAAGGAACCAGCCGACGCCATTTTCTTCAGTCTTTCTTGCCGCGCGGTGCCCGAAGCAGAAGCAGTTTGCAAGTGCCAGTCAGCCAGCTCCTGAAATTACGAAAATTTTGAAACTGAAGTCTTCTTGAAAGCTAAGTACCCCGTTGGGGAATCTTTTCTTGCCTCAGACCGATGTCAGACAAAGTTAATAATTGTATTTCATGTGGGAAGCAAATACCGCATAAGGATTTCCATTCCCTCTGTATTCCTTGTTTAGGCCCAGACCACGACGTCTCGGTCTGTCGCTTTTGTGCTACATTCAACAAACGCACCATTAAGCGTCGGGCGGAGTTCACCCAGCATTATTTTGGCAAAACATTTAACTATATTATGTCGTCGGATACTCCGACTCCAGTTTTGTCTAAAAAGCGCAAAGATAAGGACCGACACACGAGGTCCGCGGCCTCTACCGACACCATGCCAAAGCCGACTACACGTGGTCCGGTTCTCAGTGAGGCGCCTACGCAGCCCCTGACTACCGACGACACTTCATTGGCGGTGTCTCCTGTGCCCGAGGTCACAGGCTCCTCGGCCCACACCCCGACTACAGATACCGAAGCAACTCTTGGCGTTGAATCTCAAAATGTGGACAGGTCTACCTCCTCTCAAGGTGTCTTCAGACCTTCCTCCTCTTTTTCCATCAAGGCTTTCACTAAGTCTAAAGCAGCCATGCATTCTAAGAGACAAGC
Organism: Protopterus annectens; assembly: GCF_019279795.1. Lineage (NCBI taxonomy): Eukaryota > Metazoa > Chordata > Ceratodontiformes > Protopteridae > Protopterus > Protopterus annectens. The sequence continues at coordinate 324,718,344 of NC_056729.1, read as the reverse complement.
TACTCAGGGCCCATCTCCAGGCCCCATGCCTAAAAAACAGATGCTTAAAATGGCTGAGGATTTAATTACTCTTATCAGGGGTTCTCAACACCCTCCGGACAAAAAGGCCCAGAGTGGAGGAAGAATCCCCCTCCTCTGATCAGGGCTCCATTATTTCAGAGCACTCTGATGATCAGGAACATTCTTACTCCCCTTTTGAAGACTCTGATGCAGAGGAGTCCATTCCTTCTGTATCCCCCCCAGAGGATTACTCATTTGGGGAAACTTTGCATACCTTAAGAGAACACTTCCACTGGGAAGGCCAAGATTATTCAGATTCCAAGAAAAGACTAAGGGAATTTCTCTTGCTACCTCAGCACAGGCCTCTGGCTATACCTCCTGTCTTGGACATCCTAGATGATGTCTACTCGGAGGCCTGCCTTAACCCGGATTCTCTACCTCCAGCCCCAGTTAAGCCTGACAGGTACTACAGGGTTCCTGACTCACACCAATTTCTATACAAAAGCCATGCTGCTGACCCAGAATCCATCTCTCAGGGCCACAAGGGAATTAAGGCCTCCACTGCTAAAAATCCATTACCTTCCGAGAGAGATTCCAGATCCTTAGAAAGGTGGGGAAAAAAGGTATATACCTCGGCTACCTTAACCATGAGGGCATTAAACTGTCAGTTCCATATGCTAAAATACCAACAGTTTTTGTTATCACAATTGAAAGGTAAAATGTCACAACCTGAACAACCAGACTTGAAGGAGTTGCAGGATTTGATGCATAGTGCAGAACAAGTGGGTAAGCATACATTACAATGTGGTTTTGATGCTCTAGAGGCCTCATGTAGAGCTGCTGTTACAGGATCAGTCATACGTAGACATGCCTGGCTCAAGGAACAAATCTTGCCAGATCATGTCAAAGCAAAATTGCTAGATGCCCCTCTACAAAAGGATGTATTATTTGGTGCTAATGCTGAGGAGGTTTTAAGGAAAATGGAGGAAAAGGCTAAATCAATGCAAACTGTGAAAGATTTTCTACAGGTACAACCCCTACGTTTCAGTAGAAATTGGCCTTCCAAAAATTGGTCTTTTCCAGCCATGGACAGACCCCAAAGAGGTAGATACAGGCACCCGAGGGGCAGAGGACAATCTCAGGGATCGTTTAGAGGCAGACAATGGCAAGCTCCTACACAAAGAGGTGGTAAGGATAACTCGCAACCATTCAGAAAGCAAGCCCAATGACTTTCCCCTTTGCATGCCAAGCAAGACTCAAATGGCAGCACCCTTAGGAGGAAAACTGGCATTATTTTCAAAAAATTGGCATATTGTCACAAAAGACAAATGGATCCTGGACATTATAAACAGAGGCTACAGATTCCATTTTCACACCCTTCCAAAAATGAGAGGCATGCCAAACCTGCCACACAATCAAAGGACAGAGGCACAAAGGCAAATTACAGATCTCATAGACATGAAAGCTATTCAAGAGGTACCTACGCATGAACAAGGTCAAGGTTTTTATTCCAGATTATTCCTGGTACCAAGGAAGGGAAAAGATTGGAGACCTATTTTGGACCTATCCATCCTAAACACTTTTCTACTCATACCAAAATTCAAGATGCTCACTCTGCAGCAGCTTCTTCCCATGCTGGGCAAGGAGTCTTGGCTGGTAACATTGGATCTCAAGGAGGCATACCTGCATGTCCCAATCAGACAAAATTGCAGAAGATACCTCAGATTTCTTGCAGGTTCAACCCATTATCAATTCTCTGCATTGCCCTTTGGCTTATCTACTGCGTCCAGAGTATTCACGAAATGCCTGGCATCAGTAATTGCCTACTGCAGACTTCAAGGGATACAAATATACCCCTATTTGGACGACTGCCTGATCTAAGCGGACATCAAGCACATTCTTCTGAAACATCTGGCTTATGTAATAATGTTGTTGAATTCTCTGGGATACACAGTCAACAAAAAGAAATCAAGACTAATACCCTCTCGGAAGATAATTTTCCTGGGTGCCAGCTTGGACACAAACACCCAGATGGCCTACCACAAGCCAGAGAAGTAGAGGCAACTGACTCAATACTTCAGAGCACTAGCAAATTGCACCAGGTAAACTGCAAGGAAAATCCTGCAGGCTCTGGGATTCATGGCATCTTGCATCTTACTAATCCCATGTGCAAAGCTGCATATGAGGAAACTTCAATGGTACCTGAAAAACCTATGGTCTCAGCACAGCCACAGTTTGGAAACAATAATACCACTAATTCCATGTCTTCAAAAGGAATTTCTGTGGTGGGCTCAAGCATGCCGAACAAACACAGGTCTTCCATTCAGCAAGCCTCAAGCAAATCAAGTCATCACAACAGATGCCTCGGACTACGCCTGGGGGGCGCACATGACACATTGGTGCATTCAGGGCAAATGGTCCCAAAAAGAAAAGCACCTTCACATCAATCAAAAGGAAATGCTAGCAGTAATAAATGCTATTATAGCTGTCAAAGACCTTCTGCAACCAGGTCAACTATTGATAAGAACGGACAACACCACAGTTATGTGGTACATACAGGGAGGAACACATTCATACCCCCTATGCAGACTGGCCATGTCACTTTGGAACATGGCCATGGACTTACAAATCGAACTACAAGCACAGTACTTGCCAGGCAAGGAAAACACACTGGCAGACAACCTAAGCAGAAATATGACAGATCCACACAAATGGAAGTTGCATCCAAAAGTTTTTACAGAGATAATCCAAGCATGGGGAAGGCCAGACATAGATCTCTTTACCTCCCACAAAAATCACCAATTGACAAAATTCTGCTCAAGGATTTTCCACCCAAAGGCCTGGAGAGTGGACTCTCTCTCTTTCAGTTGGACATCAATGACAGTTTATGCCTTCCCACCTCTTCCTCTGCTGCCCAAAGTTCTATTGAAAACCAGAGCAGACAGACCAAAGATGATTCTCATTGCTCCAGACTGGCCAAGACAACACTGGTACCCACTCCTGAGGAGCCTGACGCATTCCCCACCATGGACCCTGCCTCTAATGCCTCTTCTCCTGACTCAGCACAGCTTCAAAACTCTTCACAGCCAGCTAAAAACACTCAATCTAGCCGCATGGGAGATTCCTTAGCATCACAGCAGACCCTACTCTCCAAGGAGGTGCAGGATGTCATTTTGGAGGCCAGAAGGCCGTCAACTAGAAAAGCTTACTCCGCAAAATGGAAACGGTTTTGTCTCTGGAATGAGAAAAAGGGCCAGGATCCTGGAAAACTGAATCTACCTCAAATACTACAGTATCTAGCTGAGCTGCTAAGCAGTGGACTTTCATTCTCCTCCATCAAAATCCATGCCTCAGCCATTTCTGCAGAATACAACACTGATCCACCCTTATTCTCTCACCCTCTCTTAAGACAGTTCCTCAGAGGGGCTAAGAATCTAAAACCCCCAAGGAAACAACCAATACCTGCTTGGGATCTCAATTTCATTCTGGAAAAACTGACCTTGCCTCCCTTTGAGCCAGCTGCCTCATCAGATTTGCAATATTTGTCCTGGAAAACAGCTTTCCTTCTGGCTATTACCTCAGCTCGTAGAGTTTCAGAACTACAAGCTCTCATGGCTGTGCAGTCTTTTATCATCATCCATCAAGACAGAGTTTCCTTATGAACCAATCCGTCCTTTATGCCAAAAGTGGTATCCAGGGTAGCTTTGAATCAGGCCATACACTTACCTACCTTTTATCCTAATCCTCAAAACAAAGGGGAGAGATTACTACATTCTTTGGACATCCACAGACAACTGCATTATTATTTGGATAGAACAAAGCCTTTCAGAAAATCAGAACAGCTCTTTGTGTCCTATGCTACAGGAGTTCAAGGAAAGCCAATTTCCAAACAGACAATTTCAAAATGGATAGCCCACTGCATACGCTTTTGCTATTCTTTTCATGGCAAAACTGTACCTACAGGCATCAGATCTCACTCCACAAGGGCCACAGCTACCTCTGCAGATTTCCTCGAGGAGTTTCCTACCAAAGATATTTTGGAAGCAGCCACTTGGAGTTCTGTGCACACCTTTTCCAAGCACTACCACCTACCATTATACTCCAAAACTAGAGCAGGCTTTGCCACTGCAGTCATGCAGGGCATCCTGGCTCCTCCTAGTTCCACCTAGTGCCTACCACCCCTTCTTAGCTTTGAGATTCTACCCATCTGTTATGACTGCAACTGTATGCACAATGAACATAGTACAGTTTTGTACCTACCATAAATGTAGATGTTCGAGTGCTAATACAGCTGCAGTCCAGGTTTCCCTCCCTCCTTCCCCTCTTGGGACAGGCCTATTGGCTAGCACCTCCTCATACAACCTGATTGGGGTATTCATTTATGGTGTATTTGCTTGCAACTACTGTATTTTGATTATATGGCATTGCTTTATTACACAAATTTATGTATTGGCTTCCTTCTGGGGGCACCTGACATCTGGGGCAAGAAAAACTGAAGAAAATGGCGTCGGCTGGTTCCTTTATACCCCTGTCGCACTGACGTCAGGGAAGAAGCGACGACAACCGACGCCGGACCTAGACTTTGGAATTCGGCCGACCAAGGACCCGCCTGGCGGCAGGAGAACCCATCTGTTATGACTGCAGCTGTATTAGCACTCGAACATCTACAGTTATGGTAGGTACAAAACTGTACTGTCTCCAGGACCTCTTGAGTTGTTATAGACCATAAACACAACAGTCATGTGGTACATCAGCAAGCAAGGGGGAACTAGGTTATACCTCCTATGCAGACTAGTCTTGTTAGCTTAGGCTGTAGCTTCACAGTATAGTCTCACTCTACAGACATCCTGCATTCTGTCAGAGCAAATTTGTGTGGCAGACAAGTTGAGCAGGACAAGGGCAGACTCTCACAAATAGAAACTAGATCAGAGGGTCTTCCAAAGTTTAATCCATCTGTGGGGACTTTCTCATTTAGACCTGTGTGCCTCCTCTGTGAACAATCAGCTGGCAAGATTGTGCTCCAGGACTCCATTCAAGAAGATAAAGGAGACAAATGCCTTTTCTGTTATTTTCCTTTCCTTGGACAGGAATGTTCCATTATGAATTTCCACCTTTTCCACTAATATACAGGGTGCTTCTGAAGGTTCAAAAGAATCTCCCAAGATCACTGTGGTGACTCCCTTCAGGCTCAAATAGCTGTGCTTCTCCCTTCTTTTAGAAATGGCCAGGGGCAATTGCCACAAGCTTCCTCACTGACTGGGTCTAGTCACACAAAAAGAGGGGTGTTTGATACACCCCAACATTAGTTAACTTCAGCTAACTGGATGATAGGGTCTTAATTCCCTTTAGGCCCCTGTTTATTGAGGACATGCTGCGGGTACTAGTGGAGGCAAGAAAGCTTGATACTAGAAAATCATATATTAGTAAATGGAAAAAGTTTTCTAGTCAGCAACATAACCAGCACCCGTTCATGCCTATTTGTTCTCTTGTTTTATAATGTTTGTGTGAGTTACTACTCTTTGGCCTTTTGTACTTCTTTGTCAAGGTTCATTTATCTGTCATTTCAGCATTACTGCCAGTGGGTCCTTCTTTTTCAATGTAGTCTTATGTCAAAATATTTTTGAAAGGGGTTTTGTTTGAGACCTCCAAGAAAACTGGTGGCCCCTCATTGGGAACTTAATTTTGTGTTAGAGATGCTAACACTTGCTCTTCTTAACATGGAAAACAGGTTTACTGTTTGCTGTGACCTCTGCAAGAAGAATATATGAGTTACAAGCTCATATAGTGATTCAACCCTGTCTTATTTTCCTGTGAAACAAGGTTTCTTTGAGAAGTAATCCTTTTTTTATGCCTAAAATGGTATCTGAGTTTACTTTAAGCCAAACTGAACCTAAAAGTGATGGATAAAGGATGTTCCATACCTGGAATGGCGACATACAGCTCAGGTAGTATCTTGACAGCACTAAATCTCTCAGATTTTTGGATTAATTGTTCATTTCTTATGAAGGTAGGAAGAAGGTACTGGACAACCTGTCTCAAAGCAGACTATTTTTAAGTGGTTGCGTAAGGTATTACATTTTGTTATACTCACTACAAGAAAATTATCCCAGGCAGGGTCAAGGATCACTCTGCCAGGGCCGTGGCTTCATCTGTGTTTTTTTGGAAAGGGATGGATTCTAGATCTAGACGCATTCTAGAAACAGCAACTTGGTCCTCTGTGCATACACCATTCTTCAGACGTTCCTGGGCTGTAACCACCCCCTCCCTTCATCCCTCTTGTTTCTTGGTGTATTGTTTGTGCTAGGGTGTGGTCATTTATTTTTTGTTCTTCCTAGCATTGTCCTTTCAGGACTCAACATCCCTGTTTTGTTGGCAGGAAAGTTCTGAAGGGTTTGGCACCCAACCTTGTCCTTTAGTCAGTTGAACATGAGCTGTCAGACAGTTTGGGCATGTGGAAAATGTCCTGAAGTCTAAGAAGCTGGCTAGCTGTTATATCCTTGGCAGGATATAACCCGTATAGCTTAGGCTACTACAGCAGTGATCATTCGAACATCTACTGTCTTGGTAACTTTACGTACGCAACTGTATTTTTTATTGCACTCTGAAGAGTGAGTTCACTGGTATGGCACTCATTTCACATGAGAAGTAATATAAACAATACAGAAATTATAAATCCATTTTTTAACATATACGTATGTCTGTTATTTTTATGGTTCCTGTGGGGACATCCCACAGGCTGTATGCAAATGACCCTTAAGGACATCCCATTGTTTTAGCTACATGACTTCTGAATGTTCATTATGTAACACTTTTGCAAGTCTGTACTGGTACATTCATGTCAATAAATCCTAATCCTACTACCTGTAGACATATCATGTTTTGTCCCTTTTTCTGAGCTTGTTAGTACAGCATAAGTCGATTGTTTGGCTGTACTTTGGAAACACAGAGCTTAAGACCAAGCCTGATGCCCATAAACTTTAATGTGCATACAAAATATCCCAAATATCATCCAAACCAAAGAGTAAATAGGTCACACAGAGAAACATTTCAATAAAAACTCCAGGAAAGACACAGCTAAGCTAGCCTCTTCATTGTGTAATAACTTATACCTCCTGTAGTGGAGGCCCATGAGATATATGCAAATGACACCTTAATGACATACCAGTGTTTTCAGCTACATGGCTTCTGTATGCCTTTGTCTTTAAGTCCTTACTGGTGCATTCTGCCAATAAAGTCAACTCCCAAAAGCTACCCTTTGGTTTGGATGTTATTTGGGATATTTTGCAGGCACTGAAATGTTTGTCGACATCAGACTTGGTCTTAAGCCCTCTGCTTCCAGTGTATAGCCAAGCTATCCACTTATATGTACTGAAGAGCTCAGAAAAAGGGAGGAACATGGCATACCTACAGCTGTTAAGGTTTGGCTTTATTGGCCTGAATGCACCAGTAGATTTTTTTAATGCACCAGTAAAATTTTAATATATAAAATGTCAGGGGCAAACAGAAACCATGCAACTAAGAACACTGGTATGTCTTTATGGGGTCATTTGCATGTATCTCATGGATCTCCACTATAGGATGTTTATTGTATTACACAGTGAAGACTATTCGTAGCTGGGTCTTTCCTGGAATTTTTACTTAATGGTTTGTCTGTGTGATCTTTTTACCCTTTGTCTTGGATTTTGTTTTTATGCGTCATTTTTATTCCATTTGTAACATTTTCTCACTTTTAAATAAAGTCTGGAAAACAAAGGGGAAAAGGGTGCACAACACTGCATAAACTGAATATACCTTTTCCATCCAATTTTATTTTTACTTAAGTTATAATTTTAGTTGGGCACATTTAAACAAGTTATGTTATTAGTGGTTTTAATGGTAGTGTGAGAGTTTAGTAACGCAGGTGGTTAAACTTTATTTATTGGCTCTTTGCCTGTACTGTCTGCTGATCATCACCCTCCAATTGTCATTCGACTCATTTTTTCCCATCAGCAGCGAGGGTCGATTGGGTGAGAACATCACTTCGACAGCCATCTAGGTGGTACAAGGATTTTTTTTTTCTGCCAGGCCTAACTGCATGCACCCAGGAAGGCATTCGGGACAGACAAGCTGTCTACAGAGTATGTCCCTTTATTTCCATAAGCATCCCTGCACCTCCCATGACCAGTGGTATAGTTTTCCCCAGTCACTGCTACGAAAATTGCATCCTCCCTTTCTGTTCCTGAGTGCCTGCATATCCTACCCTACCCTCTAGGAGAGGCACACGAGACATACTCCTTCACTCCGGTTTCTCTCTGCCTGGCTCCTCTAGTGTCACTGCTGCTAGCCAAACACCAGTTGTGTGTGTTTCATACAGGCTTCATCCCTTTGCAACATGGAGCCAGACTAATTAAACTTGTTATGGGGAATAGTATATTGTGCAGTGTTTTATCTACAAATATGGTGATATTTCAGGTAGTACACTTTTCTGTGTAATTCCTCTTTTCACTTGTTGAGAGAAAATGCATTTATTTCTGCAATGACAAAAATAAAATATTCCTTACATCTGCTGTTGTTAAATGTGAATGAAGTACTAAAAGCCTGCACCAAGCCTTGTTTTAACAGCATGTTTAACACTTCTTAAACCAACTTTCCTTGCATAATTTAATTTTACTTCTTACAAGCTAAAATAAGTAGGAAGAAAGCATTCACATGCATTATAATTTCTTTAATAACAGGCTTCCAGCGTATCGGAAGAAAGAAAGCAAATTTGCTCTTAAAACACAGTGGGCTGTCAAAACACCTGTCAGAAATGCACATAAATCAGTTAGAAGCTGCTTTTATCCATTTTAAGAGAGCACCTTACAACAGGCAGTTTAAAATGTCACTGTATTAAAATGATAATTTTTAGCCCTCTGGTCCTTTTAACTCGCTGCTGAGGTAGATTGTCAGTGGTTTGGAGGAGTAGCTTACACTGCATCTAATCATACTGTGATTGACTGTATTTGACATGATATCACAAGTGCCTTGCTTAAATAAAGGTTTAAAAAAAAAAAAAGTTGTGTCTTTCAAAATAACTAGCCTGTTTCAGTCTGTAGCAAGAAATGATTGTCGAAAAAATATGCTTTGTCCTAATAAAAAAAAATTAGTGGCTAACGAATCATAAACTGCAAAAATTGAAAAGTGTGTGTTTGCTTATATAGAATCTTAAGATTCACACAGGAGATGAGTTGGTTATGAAATGTTTAGGATTTTCATTTAAATATGTTTTCTTTTTGGTCCTCTTGAACCTCATTTTTACTGTCCCGACCCCCAATATCTAATGCCCAAGCCAGGCCTCCCAACACCCCCCCTTCCCCAAATTTACTCCATTTTTGCTGGGATGGTTGTGGATCCTGAGAGTCTCTTAAGGGCTTGTCACATCTGTGCTTCTTTCTGGGAGGAGATTTTTTATTACCTACCCACTCTCTTTCCCCACCACCTGCGCTCCTTGAGGCAACTCCTGTCTTTGGACCACGCCCCCCCTTAGGGAGAATATCAATGAGCACCTTCTCACTTGGGATGGGCATGCCCATCCTTACCCTGCTGCTCCATCAGTTGCACCTGAGGCATTAATCAAACTCAGGTCGACTGGGCAGTAGTCAGTGCTTTATCCCTCTATGCCACTGGACTGGCCAGATTGTCAGTTAAATTGAAACATTAAGAAACTGGTCTGAAGAAATGTGGATTTTTTGCAGAATGCTGTAGAAAGTATGATCTGTTTGTGCTCAGAAATTTGTATCCAGATACATACTTATTACAGATGTCCATCCACAGAGTCTTAACTGATGAACTCCGTGAATATCTTTTCACTGTGAAAATGTGCAGATTGCAGTAAGTGGTATGGGGCATATTGCTGTTAACCCCAGTGCTATACTGTAACTTATGTTCTGGTTTTGCTGGGGTGTAGAAAGAAGCTACAGTTAGAGCACAGTGCAGTGGTAAATTATAACTGTACAGTGTTAACTCCTGCAATAGTAATACTGAGAGTGTGATGCAGTAGGCACATTATTGTCAATGTCTGGTCACAGTGGAAGCTCTGAATTCACATAGCAAGCACTACAACAGAGTAGTTTGCTTCATGCACTCATTCTTATTGCAGCATGACATGCAACAAAACTGACAGTTTTGACTTCCAGTATCAGGGTAGTGTTATGAGTGAGTTTCAGATGACAGAATTTAGATTACTAGCAAGAGGTTCTCCGGTTGGATCCTTGGCTGGGGTGCCTTCTGTGTGGAGTCTGCATGTCCTCCCTGTGGTCGTGTGGGTTTGCTCCGGGTGCTCCAGTTTCCTCCCACATCCCAAAGACATGCTGTAGGTGGATTGGAGACTCTTAATTGGCCCTAGGCATAAGTGCGTGCGTGTGTGTGCCTTCTGTGGAAGGTTGAGTGCCGGGCTGGCAACTTGACACCGTAAAAACTCCACTGCCAATCGTGAGCGGACAGGTGATCTGCTGTGGTGACCCCTAACCAGGAAAAGCCGAAAGAAGAAGAATGAATTTTACCAAGATCTGAAAGTGCTGGCAATGTGATAATCCAATCACCAGTTCTCTTAACACAATGTCACTTTTCTTGCATGTGCACATCACACACCCGTCATGCTTCTTGGACCATTTTTTTTATGGCATTCTTAAACTTATGAATAGGGTTTTGGAAGAGCAGGGCGGTAAGATGTAATGCTAGTCGTGGGAGTAGTCACTGCATCTTGGAATTCTAAGATATGCTTTTGGTGATGCTTTTTATTTTATATATTTTATTGAGCAGGTAAGTAGACTGGACTGAACTGACATCTTTTCAGCTAAAATGTAATTAAAGTAAAATTGCACAAGTAAATGAGGTTGCAACTTAATCAATGTACGTTATTGCTAAGCAGTGCAATATGCACATATTACAGTTTGCTGCAGTTTCATGTCAACAAACATGTGGCACCTATTAACATTTAGCATGTGCAAACTAAAAGGGAACAGAGATTACACAGTGGTATAAACAGTTCTGAACTGGTCCTCATTAACCACAGAAGTTCCTGTTTACCTAACTTTGATGACTTATGTTTTAGCTTTTCATTGTCAAATATGAGAGACATTAACCTTTTTTATTTCTATTTAATGCCTAAGACTATATGTAAATTGGCTTAATGTAAACCCTGATCTAATAGAAACCAACAAGGAGTTACCTTTTACTGACTGAGATGCAGTGCTCTAGGAGAGGAAAGGTGAATGAACCATGAGATAAGCAAAGATGAATTCATAGCATTCAGGTCTGTAAATTTTATGGGGTTGGGGATTAGCATAATGTTTAAGGTGTTTACCTCACAGACAAAAGGCACATGGTTTAATTGTTATTAAGGGGAAATTGGCTAGGTTTGAAACAGTCCAAAAGGGCAGCTAGCCTAGTACTTACCTATGAAACTATAAACTTGTTATGGTGGAGGGTTGGCATAATGATCAAGATCATAATCCCACAGGTACAAAATACAGGGTTTGATTCTGACCTCTGGTTATTGGTTAGACTTGTAATAGGCTGCAGACTGACAGTCTAATATTTACCTGTTTAGGGCTGGGGGTTGGTATAATGGTTAAGGTGTATACCTCACTGACGGAAGATATAGGGTTTGTTTTTCATCTTTGAAAGTGGAATTGGCTAGGCTTAAAATGGCCCACTAGTGCAGCTAAGGTAGTACTTATTTAAGATTAAATGATGTTTGCTTGGAGAGGAGCTTATCTGAGCATAAATTGATCTTACTTTGAAGAGTAGTATTACAACAGTCAGATTGTAAGAGGTCCCTTACTTTGTTTGCCTTTCTCAGGTTTAGAATTTTCCAACAACATTAGCATCATTCTGAGTGAAATTTTGTCAGTCTTCAGAAAATTAAGCAACAATGTCTGTTTTACTGTACTGTTTTAGACTGATGATGGTTTGGGTCTTATCACCTTTTAATTGCTTGTAGGTAGATGGGTGAGGTTTTCTACAGTCAGCTGTCTTCTAATCATAAATAACATTTGAATTCCTTCTTTCCAGATGAATGTGTCTATATTCATTATGAACTACAGTTATATGCATTATTTATTAAAGTCAAGTTTCTACATTTTAGTTAAATTTATAAAACTTTTCAGTTTCTGTTGCCTTAAGTGTATGTGAAATTGCTGTCTCTTTTAGTCCCTTGCATTTCCTTCACAGCAATTCACAAGTAATGTCACACTAGCAAGATAGCTTTTCCTAAATATTTTTTAACCTTTAAAACAGACAGTAAAGCCATTACATGGATGTACAGTCCGTCCAGGTGATCTCTTTGTAATGTTTATACAAAAGCAAAAGACATGTTCTCTTTTAGATTGCTGTTCCTTTGAAACGTACAAGCTGTAAACACAAGAGGTTGTATATTTTACTACAGAACTTGATACTTTTCAGTACATATAACCTTTATGCATATGTACTCAAGGAGACTGGGAATTTGTGGAAACATTTAGTAACAAAATAATAATTTTTGCAAGGCGGCTAGCCCCCCCCCCCCAGCTTGCGCTTTGCCCCCCACTTCCCCACGTTTTACCCAACTCAGAGAGGAAGAACAATCTGAAGAAATGTATTTCTTTCTTTTCTGAAGAAATGTCAAGCAGAGGACTTTATTTCACCACTGAAGAATATGTCACTGAAGAAAATGTCCAAAAGTGACCAGACAAACTCCATACTACTGTAGCTGCTATACTTTATTTGTCTCAGAACAAATTCTTGCCAAACAGTTAATTCTTTCAGAGCTATTTCAATTCTACAACACAGCTAGACAGATGAATAGATTAAGGCACACTTAGTCTAAGACGTCACTACTGAATGAAACATACTGTCCAGTTTATATACTCTTTTCAACCAATGTTATTTTTTAATGTCCTTGTGACTTGTTCTTCTGGATTCTGTCTGTCATGAAAAAGTCCATGGTTATTTCATGCCCTTTTTTGGTCCTTGCTGTATCTGAAGACTTCACAAAAGCCTCTCCATGTCATCTTTGTGTCACTTGACCTGTCTGCATTTTATTTATTTATTTATTTCTGCATCTGAAAGCCAAGAAAGTCAACTTCCTTTTTTTCTATAACAGGATGCATTTAAAGTAATGCCCACAGCTATATGTTATTATCTAAGCTGAACATAACAGTTCTTGCAAAGCAAGCATATTATTTTGAAAACTGCTGTTTGGCATTCCACATTTCCTTTCACTGTACACATAGTATATTGGGGAAAAGCATTTTAATTTACACAATATCTATCACAATCATTATCAAAGCTTATAAATAATGATGACTGTCTCATTGATACATGTCTATAGTGAAATATTGATCTTGGAACAAAACAAATTACTAGTAAAGAGCAAGTAGTCAAGCAACTAGTCAAGCACTAGGCAAACAGCACCTCAAGCAAATACAGCTTCTTCTTTTGGCTTTTTCCCGGTTAGGGGTCGCCACAGCGGATCATCTGTCCGCTCATGATTGGCAGTGGAGTTTTACAGTGTCGCGTTGCCAGCCCGGCGCCCAACCTTCTACACAGCTAAAGCAAACTAAATGCAATCAAAGGGAGCACAAGCAAGTCAAGGATAACTTCACATTATTTCAGCGAAATACAGTTCATAAACATGTTCTTTCTTGTATTTTCTTCCCCTGAAAAATTTTCACACCAGATGGGTGTTTTGTTTGAGGATACTGCATGCTCATAACAATTCTAAGCTAATATTGTATCATTGTAAATAAGATTACAGTAGTAACTTCTTAGAACTACCTCCTGTAGGCTGATGACTTTGCTTTTTGGTACTCTGATGACAGTAAACATAATATACTTAATGAGCTTTACAATTTTGTCCCTTACTGACTTATTTCACATCAATAAGTGTATTGTTAGCATCAAAAAGACAATATTCATGATCCTAGGAATCACAAATGACTTAGCTTCTCTAAAATCTCTGCCACACATCTTCTTCATCATAAGGCATATCCCTTGAAAAGTTATCAGAATTTGAACACTTAAATATATGAATAGATCCAACCCTCTCATTTAAATATCATGTGAATAAATTGATGTGTTTTTCAAACCAAAATGAAACCTCTTTACCTCCAACATTGGCGCCATAAATAAATCAAACATTTATTAATACGATTTACAATGACTTATGTCTCAAACCCTGACAGTTACTACTAACTTCTGTAAAATACTGACAAACTACAGACCTTTCTTAAAAAATACAGATTCATCAGTTGCTCTCCAAAGCTAGATTGCAAGTGTTTCATTTTTTAATGCCAATATGTTGCCCATTTGTCTTCAGAGCTAATAACTCGCTGTTTCAATACAGCACAAGCTGTTATTTTAATTCCTGTTAACCCAGTAGCTAAATTAAAAGCAAAACTTCACTCCCAAACACTAAAAATTTCATAAAGTACTTTTCTTTACAACACTACATGTTCACAAGTATGTGAACATTGGCTGTTCACATACTTTCTCAACGGCAGGACCTAAGCTGTCGAACACCCTTCCACCTTACATCAAATACATGTCATTTGTAACCTTCAGGAATACTACACTATCCCATCTGTTTTAACCTTACCACTTGCACCTGAGTAACACCCTTTCCAAGACATAGTCAGCCTTTTGGTTGTCAGTACCCACCTACAGCAACCCACTAATGTTAATTTATTTACTTCAGCTCAATCCACCTGCTACCCTAGTATAATAATTCTTATATGCATGCAGTACATTCACCCGGTTTGTTCCTTTAGAAGAATAAGGAAGTAAATACTGTGCAAAGAAATAGCCAAGGAATTGTTATAGGCCCTAGGGCCGATAGCCTAGGACCAACCTATGAACCTGTATAGATGATGCTTAACTATATAGTTCCTAACTTTTTAGCAGTAAATATAGAAAACCATCTTAAGTCAAACTAAATATATGTATTTGTATACTTTACCAATGTGATGTAAACATACTGTTTTGTTTGGGTCTGCTTTCATCTACCAAATGATATTGTACTACCCAAAACTTTCACAGACAATCCTACCTCTAGATGGTAGAGCATTACAGTACGTAAACCAACATTAAAATGAAGTGTAGGTATTTTTAAGGGGCAGTGGGCACATTGACTCAGAGGTAAGTAAATAATTGAATTTTTCTTTCTTCCATGTTGGGAAGCTTTTGGAGGCAATATAAACAGAGATCAAGGGGTTGAGGGCAGAGCCCTATTGGGGTATGTAACCTCACTGCACAAATGATTTACAGTTTACATTTTATTTTATAAATTTGCAGTGATTAAGTGGGGTAGTAGTGTTTTCCACATGAAATGTACTTTCCTTTTTGTATTATTTTGAATGTTAAGTTGTCAATCTCGCCTTCATTCTTGCTGGATGGTTCGGAGCCGATCCTCGGCTCCGACTCGGCACTTGCTTTAGCTCGAGAACTCCTTTTACCAGCTCGAGGCAACCCTATATCCCATGATGCAAGGCGGAACTACCTCAGATCTCGTTTGCCGCTTAGCGAAAGAGGTCTCCTTTGCCAGCTGAGGTAAGTTTTTTCTTAGTCAAGTAAGAAAAAGTGTAGTTAGGGGTTTATTTTTCCCTGTTAGTGTTAGTGTAGTCTGTAATTAGTTACAGCCCACCCTATTCCCTTTTTATAAACTTTTATAAGTTTTTTGTCTAAAGTAGTTTAGTCAGGCCTAGTCCCCTTCTGTTATCCCTTCCTGTGTGTTTGTGTAGGGATTAATTTGTGTGTTTGTTGGGACTGTTTGTGTTCTATCCTCCTAGGATGTCTAAAGAAGGCAAGGTCTCAGGCTTCAAGAAGTGTGACCAGTGCTGTCAGAAAATGTCTCTGACAGACGGTCACACTTCTTGTGTTTATTGCCTGGGGCCTTTGCACCTGCAGGACTCCTGTGCGTTGTGTCATGCTTTTAGCCAGAGAGTCCTGCAGGAAAGGAGGAACAAACTAATCCTCCGAGGTTTACTTAAACCGGAAGGTTCTCCTCCTAAATCAGGGTCAGGAAAACCTCTTAAGCCACCGAAGGTTCAGGCTACAGTGTCCAAGCCTCCTCCGGTGGCTCCGTCGGAGCCGATATCGGCTCCGGCTGGAGTCGATACTTCTTCTACTCGAGTAGTGGGTTCGGTGCCGGCCGGCTCCGATACCCTGACTACTGTGGCCTTGTCGGCTCCAGCTGGAGCCGACACTTTATCCAGCATCGGAGCCGAGAAATCCTCGGCTCCATCTGGAGTTCTAGGGACTTCGGCTCCGATGGCTTCGACCCGTAAGAGATCTCGGTCCCCCTCTATTTTGAGTATCCATTCGGCTCCGGGATCTCCTCTTTTGTCGAAGTGGAGCCATCGGAGCCGATCTTAGAGATCTTCCAGGCTGTCTGACCACGACTTGGAGAGGGTGGTAAGCAGGCTGTTGAAGTCTCAGGCACTGGCCCAAATGCTCCATAGCCCGTCTCAACAGACTTCGGCTATAGCCCCAATTCTTGAACTTCCTCCTCCGACTCCACACCAGAGTTCGGAGCCGGAGCTTCTTGGGACAGCGACTGTTTCGATGCCGGAGCCGATACATCCTTCGGCTCCGTCGTCCTCGGCTCCGATCTCCTCCTTGAGACCTTCCTTGGAGGGATCCGTCGCCGGGTTTCCACTGTCGGCTCGAGGGGCTAGTGGCATCGGACCCTTGTCCGACCCGCTCTCCCTCTCGGGCTTCGCTTTGGTAAGCTCGGCGCCGACATCGGCCTCGAGCCTTCTCTCCTTGGAGCCGACCATTCCTGTTTCTTCGAGCGGTGTGTTCCGGTCTCCCGGGGAGAGGAGCCTTTGAGGTGATGAGGAGTGTCCTGGCCTCTGAGCCTGGTCAGCGGTCTATCCCTCTAGCTCCTCCCTCATCAGTGCCTGCAGATGCCTCTTGCCAGCCTCTTGCTCTCAGGCCCAGGGATCCATCGCCCCAGGTTTCCCCACTGGGAATTTCCTCCTCTTCCGAGGTTTCTCCTGACCCTGCAGGGGAACCCCCTCGGAAGAGGACGTGTAAGAGGAAACACACAGACTCCCCTGAGTCTACTACATCTGATACCGACTTAGATGAGTCGGAGGGTTCCCCACGGTCCCCTCTGAGGATGTCTCCTTTTCAGACATCCTTGAGCTCCTCAAACAGAGGGGAATTGGCCTCCATTGACCCCTCCGAGGATGAGTCAGTATACCTGGAGGCTTTGGATCCCGACCCTCCACCTCCTGGGTGTCTCTGCCTTCGACCCACTCATGCAGGTAGTGGCTCGAAGGCGTGGCTCCAGATTCTGTGGAACCTGTCCCCAGGAGACCATCCAAGTTCATTACAGCCCCCGGATAAACAGTTCCTTTCCAAACGTGTCTCGGTGGATGCTATGGTGGTGGCGGCCACTAAGAAGGAACTGGCGGATCCTTCAGTACCTGTCCATCCTCCTAATAAGGATTCTAGGACCATGGATAGGTATGGAAAGCGGATGTTTTCTTCAGCGACCTTTGCTATGCTCGCTGAATTACCTTTGTCACTTCACCAGGCTTCAACGAGATATTCTCAAAGAACTGGGTGAAGTAGTCCAGGATCCTTCTGCTGCTGGGGCTCAGGAAAAGATTGCCTCACAGCTTGCTATCCTGAATTCCATATCTAACTCCTCTATGCGGCTCATATCTTATGCGGCCGATGGAGCGAGCAGGGCCGCAGGCACAGGAGTTGCTCTTAGACGCCAAGCCTGGATGCGGCTGTGTAATTTTGCAGACCCCTTTAAGGCGTCCTTCACTAATACCCCCTTTGACGGTTCGGCTTTGTTCGGGCCTCAAGTGAAGGATACCTTGACCAGGTGTGAGCAGGACGGTAAGACTCTTTCTGCCGTTGGAGTCCAGTTTTCCACTCCTTCTAGACCATACCCCAAGGGTCAGAAGGGGGGGAAGATGTGGTTCCGTAAAGCCCAAGGAGCTACACCGGATACACGTGGTCAGTTTACCCCCAGAGGCAGAGGGGGTAACAATAATAGACGCCACCCTAGAGGCAGGGGGGGGTCCTCAGAACCAGGGCAACAGGGAGTCTCTTCCTGAGAAGCCCTTTCAGCATCCCTGAGGTGTTGCCCGACTGTCCACCCTTGGAGGCAGTCGGGGGAAGGATTTCACTGTACCCAGTAGCCTGGCAATCCCTATCCCAAGAGAAGTGGGTACAGGCGATTATATCCGAGGGTTACAAGATCCCTTCGTAAGGTTTCCCGACTCTACAATCCCTTCCAGACATCTCACCCGGTCAAAGGGATTTGGCAAAACAGGAGGTTTCAAAACTCCTAGAAAAAAGAGCCATCCAGACAGTGCCGGCAGACCAAGTAGGATCCGGCGTCTACTCAAGATTCTTTTTGGTCCCCAAAAGGACGAGAGAGCGGAGACCAAGATTAGACATCAGCAATCTGAACAGATTTGTCAAAAAGGCAAGATTCCGGATGGTCACGCTTCAGTCCATTCTGCCCTTTCTGGGCAAGGACAACTGGATGTGCTCTATAGACCTTCAGGATGCGTACTATCACATAAAGATTCACAGGCGCTCCAGGAGGTTTCTCCGTTTTCGGCTAGGGGCCAGTCATTACCAATTCAGAGCCCTGCCCTTTGGCCTCACTTCAGCCCCCAGAGTGTTTACCAAATGCATGGCAGTGGTCACAGCTCACCTGAGATGTCTAGGATTCCAGGTGTTTCCTTATTTGGACGACTGGCTCCTCTCCGCCACCACCAAGTGTCAGCTTCTTCAGTCTAGAGACTACACCCTACAGCTTTGCAAGGATCTGGGAATTTCAGTGAATTTCATAAAATCTTCTCTGCTGCCTTGCCAATCTATCACCTTTATAGGCGCAGAGTTAAACACCGTCAAAATGTTAGCCAGGCTAACAGATCAAAGAATTCTGGACATCCAAAAATTTGTTCGGCTTCTGTTACGAAGCAAAAAGATCAAAGCCAGGTTTGTCCTGAAAGTTCTAGGTCTAATGGCTGCGGCCATTGTTCTTCTACCACTGGCTCGCTTTCACATGCGTCTCCTGCAGTGGATGCTTTTCACACAGTGGTCTTATCACAATCTTCCGATGAGACACGAGATCTTAGTGACACAGTCTTGCAGGGCTCATCTGGGCTGGTGGATATCTTCCCCTCTTCTTCATCAGGGCCGACCCTTTGTTTCCCCTCCTCCAGTTGCCACAGTCACCACGGATGCCTCCCTGATCGGGTGGGGGGGGCATTATCAGGGCAGGATGGTCCACGGGACGTGGCAACCCTTAGAATACCATCTGCACATAAATGTCCTGGAGATGAGAGCAGTGCTTTTAACGTTGCAAGCCCTCGACGACTTTCTTCCCACGGGGACTATTGCAGTACAGACGGACAACATGTCCGTGGTCTGGTACATCAACAAACAGGGCGGAACCAGATCCTATCCCTTATGTCGAGAAGCTCTCAGACTTTGGCAATGGGCGATCTCTTCTCAGCGGTTTCTGATAGCAACGCACATCCCTCCAACCTATTGGCGGACAGGCTAAGCAGATCTATTCTGATGCCTCACGAGTGGTCTCTCAATCAATCTGTAGTGGATCAGATTTTTCTGAAGTGGGGCACTCCTTGTTGCGATCTTTTCGCTACCCCTCAAAACAACAAGTGCCCAGACTATTTCACTCTATTTCCCTTCCAGGCCAACCCCTGAGAGACTCTCTAACCCAGGATTGGCCTCGGGACTTCTTTATGCTTTTCCTCCTTTTCCATTGATTCCACAAGTCATTCAGAAAGCCACCGTTTTGAGAGCCAAGTTGATCCTCATTGCCCCTTATTGGCCTCGACAAATTTGGTTTCCGTCTCTGCATCGTCACCTTCTGGTGCAGCCCTGGCATCTGGACCCAGTTCCGGATCTTTTGATCCACCAGTCGGGTCAGCAGCACCGGACCATTCATTCTCTCAACCTCACTGCTTGGTTGCTCCACTTCCTTCCCTAGCCAGGCTACCAATGATTTCTGACTCAGTCAGAGACATTTTAGTGTCTTCTTTGAAGTCGTCCACTAGGACTATTTATTCTAGCAAGTGGCGACGGTTTTCGATTTGGGCAAACTCCAGAAATATTGATCCGTTTACTGCTCCCGTACATTCTGTTTTATATTTCCTAGCGGAGGTTTTTCATTCGGGATCCTCGTCCTCTACAGTCAAAGTACAACTGGCTGCCATTTCCAAGTATCATGTTGGCTTGCATGACAATAACATCATGTCTCATAGATTATGCAAGGCCTTTTTGAGAGGAGTTTTTCTCCTAAAACCACCTATAAAGCATCCTCCTCCGCAATGGGATCTAAACTTAATGTTAGCATCCTTGATACTACCTCCTTTCGAATTGTCTGCTTCATGTTCTTTGAAGTTATTAACGTGGAAAACTATATTTTTACTGGCTGTCACTTCTGCTAGAAGGGTTTCCGAGATTCAAGCTTTCTGTATTCGTTCACCTTATTTGGTTTTTCATAAGGACAGGGTATCGTTAAGAACTAACCCTTCCTTTCTCCCCAAGGTTGTATCTCAAACCAATATTAACCAATCTATAGAATTACCAGTCTTTTTCCCTAACTATTCTGACAGAGCTGAACAGAAATTGCATTTTTTGGATGTCCATCGTCAGCTCAGGTACTACTTGCAATAGGACTAAACAAATTAGAAAATCGGACCAATTGTTTGTCTCTTATGCAGAAAACAGGTTAGGTCTTCCAGTTTCTAAAGTGACCTTATCCAGATGGTTGACTTCCACCATTTCCTATGTGTACTCTCTCAGAGGCAAACAACTACCTTCTAAGCCAAAAGCACACTCGACCAGGAGTCTATCCACTTCTGCAGCTTTTCAGGATAGACTTCCCATTGATACCATTTGTGCAGCAGCTACTTGGGCCATGCCTCATACCTTTGTTTCTCATTACAAGTTGGATTTGGCCTCCAGAGATAGGGCCAGTTTTGGTTCCACAGTTCTCAAGAGTCTGTTCCATTGAGCCACCCGGGATACAGGTGCTAGGGACGCAGTCCCATCCGGCAAGAATGAAGGCGAGATTGACAACTTAACATTTAGAAGTTATGTACCTACCATAACGTTCCATGTTAGTTGTCTTCTCGCTTCTTTCTTGCGTCCCTCCCTCCTTCCCCCTGGCCTGGACAGATCTTGAAGAGTTCCTATTAGTTTGTTTCCTCTGGATCTTTGTTATGAGGACTTCTTTTAGGAAACTTTGTTCCTAATTTGGTTAGGATAACCTTTAGCAGGGTAAGTTAGCTGCCAAACGAGATCTGAGGTAGTTCCGCCTTGCATCATGGGATATAGGGTTGCCTCGAGCTGGTAAAAGGAGTTCTCGAGCTAAAGCAAGTGCCGAGTCGGAGCCGAGGATCGGCTCCGAACCATCCAGCAAGAAAGAAGGCGAGAGAAGACAACTAACATGGAACGTTATGGTAGGTACATAACTTCTAATTTCAGTATCTTGAATGCATTAGCACCTTGCTGAAAATGATCCTGTGTAGCCCAGTCCGCCTATCTAAGAAAACAAATAAATAGGTAATACACTGAAGATTCATATTGTTAGAAGCTGATTTGCGAAGGGAAAAAATTGCATCATGGAAAAACAAATGTTTACTCGCTCACTCTTTGTCAGCTGGGTTAGTCCCACTAGAGCAGTGTCCTCTTTTCAGGAGAAACTAGATGTGGTAATGTTAAGTTGTCAATCTCGCCTTCATTCTTGCTGGATGGGTTCAGATCCGACTCGGCCACTTACTAAAGCTTGAGAGCTAATTTTACCAGCTCGAGGCAACCCTATATCCCATGATGCAAGGCGAAGACTACCCAGATCTCGCTTTGCGCTGGCCACGAGGTGCCTCTTTTACCAGCTCCAGGTAAGTTTCTTCAAATTAAGACTTTTAGTCTCATCCCTTTTAGATTTAATCACCTTAGTTGTTGTGTGAACCTTTAACGTTTAATTCAACTCTATTCTCGTTAGTGTTCCCTATTTTTCTGGTTATTTATCCCTTCCCCTAGGTTAGGCCTTAAACCTCCCCCTTTCCTAATTTCTCCTGTCAGGGATTCTGTGTGTGTTTGAGTGTGTTGTATCCCTGTTTAAATTTTTTATTATTGGATTGGGTGTGATTTTGTGTGTGTGTCTGTGTTTTCCTTTTGTTACTTGTGTTTTCTCGACACAGCTATGTCGAAGGACACAAAGGTCTCAGGCTTCAAGAAGTGTGACTCGTGCTGTCAGAAGATGTCTCTGACAGACGGTCACACTTCTTGTGTTTACTGCCTGGGACCTCTGCACCTGCAGCACTCTTGTGCTATCTGTCATGCCTTCAGCCCAAGAGTCCTGCAGGAGCGCAGAAATAAATTAATATTGAGGGGCTTATTAAAGCCTGAGAGCTCCCCGACTAAGTCGGCTCCGGGGAAGCCCTTGAAACCAGTTAAGCCTTTGGCTTCAAGTCCTAAGCCATCGGCTACTGGTTCTCCTTCAGTGTCGAGATCGGCTCCGGCCAGAGCCGATCCTTCTATATTAGAAGTTACAGTATTGGCTCCACGCCGATGCTGCTAAATCTGGGCACTCAGTGTCGGCTCCGACTGGAGCCGACGTATCCTCGGCTCCTTCGGCTCCACCTATCTCTAAAAAGAGATCACGATCCCCCTCGTTGGAATCGATACATTCGGCTCCGAGATCACCCCTGCTCTCGGAGCGGAGCCATCAGAGCCGTTCTTCTCGGTCGTCCAGGCTGTCCGATCACGACCTTGAGAGAGTAGTGAGTAGACTATTAAAGTCTCAGGCATTGGCCCAAATGCTCCATAGCCGTCTCAACAGACGGTAGCTATCACACATCCACCTAACATTCCTCCTTCGACTCTCTTTCAGAGCTCGGAGCCGGAGCTCCTTGGAGCCGTGACTGTTGTGACTTCGGAGCCGATACCACCCCCCCTTTCGGCTCCGTCGTCCTCTGCTCCGATTTCCTCCTTGAGGCCTTCATTGGAGGGATCTGGGTGTCTGGTCTCTCTCGTCAGCTCCGAGGGGGCGAGTGGCATCGGACCCTTGCCCGACCCCATTCTCCCTCTCGGGGCTTCGGCGTTGGTGAGCTCAGCCCCAACATCGGCATTGGAGCCGTCCCTGTCGGTGAGGCCTGGAGTTCCTATCTCTTCTGAGCGGGAACCTTCTGGCCTCTCTGACGGGGGAGCCTTTGAGGTGATGAGGAGTGTACTAGCCCCTGGGCATAGTCAACGGTCAGTTCCATCAGCTCCTCCCACTACAGTGCCTGCTGACATCTCTTCCCACTCTCTTGCTCCCGGACCCAGAGATCCAACGCCTCAGGTTTCCCCATTGGGAATATCTTCCTCTTCCGAGGCTTCTCCTGATCCGTCAGGTGAACCTCCGCGTAAGAGGACATGTAAGAGGAAACATCTAGACTTCCCCGAGTCTATTACATCCGATACTGACTTGGATGAGTCGGAGGTATCCCCAAGGTCCCCTTCTGAGGATGTCTCTTTCTCAGACATCCTTGAACAACTTAAGCAGAGGGGGAACTGGCCTTCCCTTTATCCTTCCGAGGACGAGTCAGTATACCTGTAGGCGTTCGGGTCTCGACCCTCCACCTCCTGGGTGTCTCTGCCTTTCGACCCTCTTATGGATGTGGTGGCTCGGAAGGCATGGATGGCCCCAGATTCGGTGGAACCTATTCCTCGGAGGCCTTCTAAATTCATTACGGCCCCACCTGTTAGGCAATATTTGACAAAAGGTGTCCCGGTTGATGCCATGGTGGTAGCTGCAGCCACCAAGAAGGAACTAGCTGATCCTTCAGTACCTGTCCATCCTCCTAACAAGGATTCTAGGACTATGGATAGGTACGGCAAGCAGATTTTTTCTTCAGCGACCTTTGCCATGCGATCGCTGAACTACTTGTGTCACTTCACCCGCCTTCAAAGAGATGTTCTTAAAGAGTTGGGAGAAGTTTTACAGGATCCATCAGCTGCTGGGTCTCAGGATAAGATTAACTCACAGCTAGGAATCCTAAACTCCATTGTTAACTCCTCCATGCGGCTCATTTAATATGCAGCCGATGGAGCAGTAGCGCAGGCACAGGAGTGGCTTTAAGGCGTCAATCCTGGATGCGGCTTTGTAATTTTGCAGATCCCTTCAAAGCGTCCTTCACAAACTCTCCCTTTGATGGCTCGACTTTGTTCGGACCTCAAGTGAAAGACACCTTGACTAGATGCGAACAAGATGGCAAGACTCTTTCTGCCGTAGGAGTCCGTTTCTCCACTCCTTCAAGACCTTACCCAAAAGGTCAGAAGGGAGGGAAAATGTGGTTCCGCAAATCTCAAGGAGTCACGCCTGACGCACGAGGTCAGTTTACCCCCAGAGGCAGAGGGGGTAACAACAACAGACGCCGCCCTAGAGGCAGAGGAGGTCCGCAGAATCAGGGTAGCAGGGAGCCTCTCTCTGACAAACCCTTCCAGCATCCCTGAGATGTTGCCCGATTGTCCACCTTCGGAGGCAGTCGGGGGAAGATTATCGCTGTACCCCAAAGCCTGGCTTTCCCTTTCTCAAGACAAATGGATACAGTCGATCATATCCAAGGGTTACAAAATTCCCTTTATTCAAACCCCAGTTCAGCAAGAGGGAACCCTTCCAGACGTTCCACCCGGTCTAAGGGGAACTAGCAGTGCCAGAGATTTCAAAACTGCTAGCAAAAAAGAGCCATCCAGCCAGTCCCAGCAGACCAAATAGGATCCGGTATCTACTCAAGGTTCTTTTTAGTGCCAAAAAAGACAGGGGACTGGAGACCAATATTAGATCTCAGCAAACTAAACAAGTTTGTAAAGAAAACAAGATTCTGGATGGTCACGCTGCAGTCCATTCTACCCTTTCTGGGCAAGGACAATTGGATGTGCTCGGTAGATCTTCAGGATGCGTACTATCACATAATAATTCACAGGCGCTCCAGAAGGTTTCTCCACTTTCGGCTGAGGACCAGTCACTTACAATTCAGGGCCCTGCCATTTGGACTCACTACAGCCCCCAGAGTGTTCACCAAATGTATGGCAGCGGTTACGGCTCATCTGAGACGTCAAGGATTCCAGGTGTTTCCATATCTAGACGACTGGCTCCTCACTGCCACCACCAGGCATCAACTTCTCCAAGCCAGAGATTACACCATTCACATTTGCAGAGGGCTAGGGATGTCTATAAATTTCGAAAAATCTGCCTTGTCGCCTTGTCAATCTATTACTTTTATAGGCGCAAAATTGGACACCGTACAACTTTCAGCAAAGTTAACAGACCAAAGGATCTTGGACATTCAAAATCACGTCCAGGTGATTCTTCTCAGCAACAAAATTCAGGCCAGATTTGCTCTGAAAGTATTGGGTCTTATGGCGGCTGCCATAACACTTCTTCCCCTTGCCCGCTTTTACATGCGTCTTCTACAATGGATGCTGTTCGCCCAATGGTCCTTTCAACAACTTTCCATGCGTCACAGGATCATAATAACTCCAATTTGCAAAAGGCATCTGACCTGGTGGATATCGTCCCCTCAAGTCCATCAGGGCAGACCCTTTGTTCCTCCGCCCGTCGCCACGGTTACATCGGACGCCTCCCTGATCGGGTGGGGGGGGGGCATTATCAGGGCAGGATGGTCCATGGCACTTGGCAACCTTTCGAATACCACCTGCACATAAATGTCCTAGAGATGAGAGCAGTGCTTTTAATGTTGCAAGCCCTCAATGACTCTCTTCCTCTGGGAACTATTGCAGTCCAAACGGACAATATGTCCGTAGTGTGGTATATCAACAAACAGGGCGGAACCAAGTCCTATCCACTGTGTCGAGAGGCTCTCAGACTTTGGCAGTGGGCAATCTCTTCTCAGCGGTTTCTGATAGCAACGCATATCCCTGGGAAATCCAGCGTCATAGCGGACAGGTTGAGCAGAGCTATTCTCATGCCTCACGAGTGGTCTCTCAAACAATCAGTGACGGAAGAGATTTTTCAGGAGTGGGGCCTTCCTTGCTGTGACCTTTTTGCTACACCTCAAAACAGCAAATGCCCCGACTTCTTCTCTCTCTTTTCCCCCTTCCAGGCCATCCCCCCAGAGACGCTGTAACCCAAGATTGGCCCCGGGGACTTCTTTATGCCTTTCCTCCCTTTCCTCTGATACCTCAAGTAATTCAGAAAGCAACCGCCTTGAGAGTCAAGTTGATTCTCATTGCCCCTTATTGGCCTCGACAGATATGTTTTCCGTTCCTACATCGTTATCTTTTGGTACAGCCATGGCATCTGGACCCGGTTCAGGTCTTCTGACCCACCAGTCGGGGCAGCTGCACCAATCCATACCTTCTCTCAACCTCACTGCTTGGTTGCTCCACTTCCATCCCTAGCCAGGCTTCCTATGATTTCTAATCCCATCCGGGATATCATAGTAGCTTCCCTTAAATCTTCCACCAGAAGGATTTACACTAGTAAATGGCAACGTTTCTCCTTCTGGGCAAAAGCTAGGAATATAGACCCCTATACTGCTCCGATTCATTCGGTCTTGGACTTCCTAGCCGAGATTTTTCATTCAGGATCTTCTTCCTCCACAGTAAAGGTTCAGCTGGCAGCCATTTCAAATTTTCATATAGGCTTTTTGGACCACAACATTATGTCACATAAACTTTGCAAGGCATTCCTTAGAGGTATCTTTTTACTTAAACCTCCGATTAGAGACCCCCCACCACAGTGGGATCTAAATTTAATTTTAACATCCTTGATTCTTCCCCCTTTCGAACCTGCGGCTGCCTGTTCATTAAAATTTCTTTCTTGGAAGACACTCTTTCTAGTCGCCATTATTTCTGCCAGGAGAGTATCTGAGCTTCATGCCCTCTGCATTCGTCCTCCCTACTTAATCTTCCACAAAGACAGAGTTTCTCTAAGGACTAATCCGTCTTTCTTACCCAAAGTGGCATCGCAGATGAACTTAAATCAATCCGTTGATTTTCCAGTTTTTTTCCCAAATTATTCTGATAGAGCAGAACAAAAACTACATTATCTTGATGTTCACCGCCAACTCAGATATTATCTGGACAGAACTAAACATTTTAGGAAATCTGATCAACTGTTTTTATCCTATGCAGAGAACAGGAAAGGCCTTCCAGTCTCCAAGGTAACTCTATCTAGATGGCTGTCTTCTGTGATTACTTGCATTTATCAGCTCAGAGGCAAAGTGTTGATTTCTAGGCCAAAAGCCCATTCTACCAGAGCTCTAGCTACATCTACAGCTTTTCAGGCAACACTTCCAATAGACACTATTTGTGCAGCAGCCACATGGGCCTCTCCTCATACCTTTGTTTCACATTACAAATTAGACTTGGCCTCCAGAGACGGAGCGAATTTTGGTTCCACCGTTCTCAAGAGTCTGTTCCATTGAGCCACCCAGGATAGAGGTGCTAGGGACGCGGTCCCATCCAGCAAGAATGAAGGCGAGATTGACAACTTAACATTAAGAAGTTATGTACCTACCATAACGTTCCATGTTAGTTGTCTTCTCGCTTCTTTCTTTCCCCCACCATCCCCCTAGCCTGGTCAGACCGAGAACATTGTGCCTCTTCTCTTAAGAGGCTTTATCCATTTTTCTAGCTAATCAGCTTTCTAGTATCACTAGATTAGGTTGATCCTTTTCAGGGGATTATGATTATTATTATTGTCATTTTTAGTATTATTACCTCTTCCTCCTCCTCTCCAGTTGGAGGAATATATTGCATAATTTCCTTAGCTACCAAACGAGATCTGGGTAGTCTTCGCCTTGCATCATGGGATATAGGGTTGCCTCGAGCTGGTAAAATTAGCTCTCGAGCTTTAGTAAGTGGCCGAGTCGGAGCCAAGGATCGGCTCTGAACCCATCCAGCAAGAAAGAAGGCGAGAGAAGACAACTAACATGGAACGTTATGGTAGGTACATAACTTCTTATTCATATCGATTAGGGGAAAGGCCAGGGCAGCAGAGAACTTTTACTCTTTTTCGATAAGCTCCTGCCTGAAGTGGAGATTGAGGTACTAGAGAGAAGAGAGTTCTGTGATGAGAAACAAGAAATTGTCATTGTCTAAAAGCTGTGCTACACAAAAAGACCCATAGCCACCCCAGTGGTGTACAGGGATAAAATCTTGACTATGACATGTTTCACTACTTGTCTTTTAGGCTTCTTTTTCATTTGGACCATGGAACAGTCATCTATCTCATCAGTTTTCCCTTTCCCCTTCTGCAAAAAGAAGAAATTTACTTGGGAATCTTTGAGTGTCAGGCTGCCTTCTTCACTGCCTCATCTTCCAGTGAGTGACTCTGCCACGGCCAGACTTAGTTCTTTGGACTGCTTATCAGTGCCTCTTGGTCCCTGTGGTGTAGCACAGTGGGAAGCCACTAAGAACCATGAGTCAGACACATTATCTATTGTGCAGGGGTGTCCTCAATGGCAAGAGAGAACCACTCATATTGGTCTTGAGTGAAGGAGCAGGTGAAAGTTTATTGCATAGCCAGGCTAGAATGCTTATCCCTGAGATAGTGTCCTTGCCATGAATCGATCTTTTTCCAGGGAGATTCCCTGGAAAGGAAAACAAAAAGTTAAGAATGTTGGTTATTTTGTTTCTATTACTTTAGAGAGGGAAGACTCTCTGGGATTTGCAAAGGAATTAAATTCTGCTATTAATGTTTCGTATCCTTTCTTCACTTAGTCAAATTGAAAAAAAAAAAAGATTTTTCTCTTACTCTGACACTGATTATCAGTCCTAAGAACAGGAAATAGAGGGGAGTGTTTTTCTTCACTGATTTTTCTACAAACTGAATATTCTGAGGAAATTGTTACTTCAGGTGTCTCCCAAGAAGAGCTAATATTTTCTGAGACCTTAACTAAGATGAAAGAGGTATTTCGATGAGAGCATTATAAAATGTATATTTCCCAGCAAAAGTATTATGATTTGCTGCAGTTTAATGTTCACAGCCTGTAGCTGTCTCTCCAGTTTTGTCATTTTTAGATAATGTTTTCTTAACAGCTTGCAGCATGCTTGATAGTCAACTTTCTGCATCCTAAAAAGTCTGATAGGTTATACAAAGTACCCCATACTCATAAATATCTGATGTTGTGTAGTCCAGTCTCACCTTCATTTTTACATATGGGTTCGGAGCTGATCCTAGCCTCCGACTCGGCCGATTTACAAGCTCGAAGACTTCTGGTTGGCTCGTGGCTAAGCAGGTATCCCATAGTGCACCAGTACAAGCCCCAGATCTCGTTTGCCACGTCGAAGAGTTCGGTTGTGCTTCTCTTGGCTCTGGCTAAGTTTAAGGTGATTTTATCTTAGGCAGTAGTGTTGTTTGCCCTTTTCAGTGCATTCTTAGCTTAAACTTGTTAGTTTGGTATCCTATGTGCCAGTTTAGAGTTCTTGTAGGCACTGTTGCGCTTTTTTTTTCTTATCAGGTAGTTTGTTAGTTTGTGGCGGTTTTCCGCTGATAGTTAAAAGGGGCTCTTGTTATTCTGCCGTCTTTCTGGACCGTTATTGGCAGCTTAGTTTCCTTAATTTGAGATTGTATTTCTGGCGGGGATCCACTGGTTATTTGCTAAGGGTTGGAGTTCCTCCCTTAGTACGTTAGTTTTTTCTTCTAATTGTTCCACATAGAGTTATATACAGTTTTCTGTGTGTGTGCGTTTTCTGGACTGTTTAAATTAGAAGACCCAGTTTTTGTCCCACCGGGCTAGGCCCATTTAAGTTAGAGGACCTGGTCCTCAAGGTACTTATTTCTGTACGGATAGGCCCGTTTTAGTTAGAGGACCTAGTCCTCTTCCCTTCTTCTTACTTTCGTGTGTGTGTGTGTGTGTGTGTGTGTGTGTGTGTGCGTGCGTGTGTGATGTCTAAAGAGAGTAAGGAGCACAAACCTTCGGGTTTTAAGAAGTGCATGAAATGTTCCCAAAAGATGTCTTTAACGGATGGCCACAGTAGCTGTGTCTACTGTTTAGGGGCCATCCACCTGCAGGAATCATGCTTGTTCTGCCATGCTTTCTCTCCTAGGGTGTTACAGGAGTGAAAGAACAAGCTTATACTCAAGGGTCTACTAAAGCCATTTTTGAGGAAGTTCTATCCATTTCTTTGGCTTCCTCCAAGTCTGGCAAATCTAAGTCTTCAAAAAGGCCTTCTCCGGCACCGGCTGGTGTCTTGGAGCCACCTTCTAAATAGTCAAAATCTGCCTCCTCGACTCCACTGCCTTCGGAGCAGAAGGAGAGCACTATTGTGGTGTCAGAGTCGGTTCCAAGTGTTTCGGAGCCGATCTCGCAACCAATTGAATCAGCAATTCAATCTGCTTCTCGGAGCCGGTCTGCGGATTCCCTACCAGTTTCTGTGTTACTAAAGTCTCCAGTGCCCCCTAGATCAAGATCCCCCTACTGTATCTTCCAGATCTTCCAGGAGCCTTTCGGAAGAAGATGTGGAGAGGGTAGTGTTGAGACTCCTGAAGTCGTCTGCCTTACCAAAATTATTGTTGGCTCCGACCCAGTCGACTCTGGAGCCACTCGATCCAGCTTTGCCCTTGTCTGCTATTCCTCCTCCGAGCCATGTTGACCCTTCGGAGCCAGAGTGCTTGGTGCCACCGGAGGTACTGCCGGTTCCAGCTCCATTTGTCGCTGCTTTGGAGCTGGGTTCGGCTCCAACACACTCGGTGTTGTCCGTCGTTTCCAGGGGCCGAAATTCTCCTGTTGGCGCCGACAGGGAGGGTTGGAATCGATCTTCGGTTCCGAGCCTTCCTCTCGGTGGGTTGGCCAGGGTGAGCTTGGACCCTGCATCTGTCTCGGAGCTGACTGCTCTGGCTCCGATGTCAACCTTTGTTTCTTCGGAGTGGGGGAGGTCTTCAGAGCCAGAGAGGTCAGCATTTGAGATGATGAGGAGCATGCTGTCTCATTCTCCAGCCCCTACTAGTGGTACCAGCACTCTTCCCCCAAGAGCACCCACTTCGGTCTCAGCCCCTACTCTCTCCGGAGACAGCAGAGACCCTCAGCCTCAGGAGCCATCGGCTGGTGGCCCTCACTCTTCCGAGGCCTCCCTGGAATGCCCTTTCGAGGAGCCTCCCTGGAAGAGGCTATGTAAGAGGAAGCATGTTGACTCCCAGGATGAGTCCTTGACATCGGACACTTACCTCAAGGAGTAGGAAGGGTCTCCCAAGTCGTCCTCTGATGATGTCTCCTTCGTGGACATCTTGGAGATTCTTAAGCAGAGGTGCGACTGGCCCACTGTTAACCCTTCTGAGGAGTCGGTGTACCTGAAGGCTTTCGGGTCTCAACCTTCTACCTCTTGGGTGTCTCCACCTTTTGACGAAGTAATGAATCTAGTTAGTCGAAAGGTGTGGGATACTCCTGATGCCATGGAGCCAGTCCCCAGTAGACCCAATAAGTTTCTGTCTGCCCCTACTGGTAAAGAGTTTTTGTCTAAGGGCATTCCCGTAGATGCCATGGTGGTGGCAGTGGCCACAAAGAAGGAGCTGATGGAGACTTCTTCCTCTGTTCATCCGCCAAATAAGGATTCTCGACAGATGGACAGATTTGCGAAGCGTATCTTTAATTCAGCAGCATTTACCCTTCGATCGTTGAACTATCTCACTCACTTCACAAGGTTACAGAGGGATCTCCTCAAGGAGTTAGGAGATTCTATACAAGGTGTGTGTACTGAGGGAGTCCCTGACAACATCTCTGCTCAGTTGTCCACATTAAATTCTATAGTTAAATCCTCCATGTGGCTTATCTCCTATGCGGCTGATGGAGCGAGTAGAGCAGTGGGTTCAGGAGTTGCCCTGAGGCGTCACTCCTGGATGCGCTTGTGTAATTTTGCGGAACCATTCATGTCTACTTTCACCAACGCCCCATTTGATGGTTCCTCATTGTTTGGTTCCAAGGTGAAGGACACACTCACTCGGTGTGAGCAAGAAGGAAAGATGCTTTCTGCCGTGGGGGTACATTTTACTGTTCCCTCTTGACCCTACCCCAAAGGTCAAAGGGGCGGCAAAATGTGGTTCAAAAAGTCCCAGAGGGTCTTTCCAGACACACAGGGTGAATCCTCCTTCAGAGGAGGAGGAGGAAATGGGAGACGTCACCATAGAGGCAGGGGCAGTCCGCAATACCAACAAGGCCATGATTCCTTTTGGGGACGGCCTTATCAGCACTCCTGATGTGAGGCCCGACTGCGTTTCTCTGGGGCCGGTCGGGGGTCGCATTTCTTTGTATCTAGAAGCCTGGCTAAATATCCCTCAAGACAAGTGGGTACAAAGAGTTGTTACCAGAGGCTATATCATACCCTTTTCCCTTCCACCGTTTGTTCCCAAGAATATCCCAGATGTACCACCCAATCACAGGGATCAGGCAACTGTGGAGATCAACAAGTTGCTTTTAAAAAGAGTCACCCAGTCTGTCCCAGCAGACCAGATAGGATCCGGAACTTACTCCAGGTTCTTTTTAGTACCAAAACTAACCGGAGATTGGAGGCCAATATTGGACCTCAGCAGGTTAAACAAATCCGTGAAGAAGGACAAGTTTCTGATGGTAACTCTACAGTCGATACTCCTGTTGTTAGGGAAAGACTATTTGATGTGCTCTAGATCGCCAAGATGTCTACTACCATATAAAAATGGACAAGGTGTACAGGAGCCATCTACTCTTCCGACTGGGAGCCAGTCATTATCAGTTTCATGCTCTGCCCTTTGGTCTCACCACAGCCCCCAGGGTGTTCACCAAATGCATGGCAGGTAGTGACAGCTCACCTGAGACATCAAGGATTCCAGGTGTTTCCATATTTGGACTACTGGCTCCTGACTGCCCCCACCAGGCATCTAATCCTCCAAAACAGAGACGCCACTATTTAACTTTGTACTCCGTTAGGGATCTCCATAAATTGGGAAAAATCTGCATTACTGCCCTCTCAATCTGTGATTTTTATAGGCACAGAGGTTGGCACAGTGAACATGACAACTCATCTCCCCGCCGACAGGGCACAAAACTTAACCTTTCAAATTCAACATCTTCTTCCATTGCGGAAGGTCAAAGCGAAGTGGGTTCTTCAGCTCTTCGGAACAATGGCTTCCACCATTCTATTAGTACCATTAGCCAGGTTGCACATGTGAATTCTCCAGTGGCTTCTGTCTTCCCAATGGTCCTTCCAATATCTCCTGCTGAGTCATCCTATCCTGCTGACGGAATCATGCAAGAAGGACCTTCTTTGGTGGATAGCTCCCAACCAGTTGATCACGGGCACCCCCTTTGTTCATTCCCAACCCATTGCCACTGTGACCACGGATGCCTCTCAGATCGGGTGGGGGGGCATTATCTCGGCAGGACTGTCCAAGGCACATGGCAAGAACATGAGGCTCACCTGCATATCAGTATTCTGGAGATGAGGGCGGTGCTCCTGGTGTTGCAAGCACTTCAAGACCTTCTTCCTCTCGGGACTATTGCGATACAATCAGACAGCATGTCGGTAGTTTGGTATATCAACAAACAGGGTGGTACCAGATCTTACCCACTCTGTCGAGAGGCCATGCGAGTTTGGGAATGGGTGATTTCTTCCCAGCACTTTCTGGTTGCAACGCACATTCCAGGGACGACCAATGTGATAGCCGACAAGCTCAGCTGGGTGATCCTACTGCCTCACGAGTGGTCTCTGAAACAGGAAACAGCGGGACAGATTTTCCACAAATTGGGACAGCCTTGCTGTGACCTCTTTGCCAGCGCAGTCAGTACCAAATGCAGCAGCTATTTTTCCCTCATTCCCCCTCCGGAGGAGACACCCAGAGACGCTCTGGCTCATGATTGGCCCATGGGACTTCTGTATACTTTTCCTCCATTTCCTCTCATTTCCAAAGTGATTCAGAAAGCCAGTCGGCTGGGAAGCAAGTTGATCCTCATTGCTCCTTACCGGCCTCATCAGGCCTGGTTCCCTTTTCCCGAGCCTCTTCTCCTGGATGATCCTTGGATCCTGGACCCAGCTCCAGAACTGTTGACTCGCATGTCAGGTTCGCTACATCCCTCAATCCACACCTTCAGGTTGACAGCGTGGCTGCTCCAGTTCCATCCCTAGTCAGGCTTCATGATGTATTATCCTCAGTATCACATATTCTTATGTCCTCCCATATACCTTCAACTAGGAGGCTGTATCGCAGTAAATGGAAAAGATTTTCTATTTGGGCACTGAAAATGAATGTAGATCCCTACACTGCTTGTATCCCTGTGATTTTGGAATTTCTCTCTGGGCTTTTTCAACAAGGAGCTGCCGCCGCCACTATCAGAGTCCAATTGGCGGCAATTTCTCATTTTCACTTAGGGTTTCCAGATAACAATTTAATGTCTCATAAGCTATTCAGGACCTTTTTGAAAGGAATCACTCTTTTGAGACCACCGCTGCAAGAACCTGTGGCTTCTTGGGATTTAAATTTTGTGTTGTCCAGACTGACTTCTCCCCCATTTGAACCTTCACTTCTCATCTTCATTGAAATTTTTGTCTTGGAAGACTTTGTTTTTGGTAGCTCTTACGTCAGCTAATTTATCACTGTCTCTGCATTTTCTGTGTATTTCTACAAAAAAACAAAAAAATAATCCTTGTTTTCCCACCTTTCTCGACTAGTTTAGACCAGTATACAGGCATTGCTGTATTCTGGGCTGTGGTGTAGTTCCTGTGTTGTCCATTACCTTACTTGGATAGAAGGAAGTTTCTTTGCTCACCAGTGGGAGTGGGGAGCCTTGAGCAGCTTATCTGTCCTTGGGGGAAGTGACCTCAGCACAAGAAGCTGTAGTAATTGGTTGTTTGGGACCATTGCTAGCTGTTTTGTAGTTCACTGCTTAAAATGCGCGGTCGTGCCGGTTAAACAAGGTTAAACTTTTTTTGGCTCCGCCAAGTCTGCTCTTCAATTTTTCCCTTAGAACTGTTTCTACTTGCAATCTAAACAGCCTATACTCTATCTGAAAAGCTCAGCACTTGCTCCTAAAGCATTTTTATACAGGTAAAGCACTCTTAATCAAAAGAAAGTACTTCATTCACCTAAATTCTGTTGAGTACACATCTCCCTATAGGTCCTTTCTGACTCAGTAACACAGCAATCTTTTTCACTATTTCTAGCATCCTCTCCTTTTCAGCTGGTGAATCTGGGAATCTTGAGACAATGTTACAATTGCCTCATGTACACAGACAACCCTCTCCTCCTCCCAACAAATACAAATATATGCGAGAGATGCAACTATATAGCCAAACTGGAGGTCGAGCTCTCTCAATTCAGTACTGGCAAGACCAGTCAGGAGGAGAAGGTAACCACGCACACCACAAACCCAGTCTCACATAGAACTATCACAACAGCAAACCAAACACATAAACACACAAAAACATACTCGGAGGCGCTGATTAAAAATCTACCAAAACAACAGAGGCCTCCAAAGCAGACACCCAAGCAACCACCACCTCAAGACATAGCACATGCAACACATAGTTCACAAAGTCAGTGTGCTAAACAGTCACAGCCCTTAAGGCCAAACAACATGCCAGACACACTTTTAATAGGTGACTCCATAGTCAGACACACTGACGTCCCGCTCACCAGACTGAACAAGGAAAAGGTCACAGTAAGCTGCCTGTTGGGAGCTAGAATCCGCCACATAACACAAGCACTCAGGTCACTCCTCAGCAAGTACAAATATGACTCAGTCATTGTACATGCCGGTGTGAACGACCTGAGACGTACCTCCCTGGACTACATGAAAAGAGACATAGAGGAGCTCTCTGATTATGTAGCCCAGGCCGGTATGACCCTGACCCTGAGCAGCATCTTACCCTCACCAAGAATGATGCCACAGTACAAAGACAAAATGATCAGTTTTAACAATTGGCTTAATTACTGGTGTCATTCTAAGGGGATCCAATGTCTGTCTGCTTGGGATGACATGCTTGACAAGCCACACTGCTTCAAGGGATGGCTTGCACCTGTCACCCTGGGCTTCTGGATATTGGCCAAGGCTCTTGCCACCCCATAGTGCCTTTTTAGGCAAGGCTCAAATGACAAACCTACCTCCCTAGAAAACACAAGTGGAAAAAAACTAAGGGTAATGCTGCTCAATGCCAGAAGTCTAAACCTCAAGATGCATGCCCTCGAAGCCCTCATCAGTATGGAGAACATCGATGTCTGTGCAGTGACTGAAACCTGGTTCAAGGCTCCTGAGAGCACCCCAGCACTATCAGGTTTTACCTCATATCATGCGTTCCGGCCCCAAAACTTGGACTGAACCACAAAAGGAGAGGGAGTATCCATTTTCATCAAAGATACCCACACCTCCAGGTTAGTGGCAACGCACGAAGCATCGGAAACTATCCAGGTGCAACTAACCATAGGCAAAACTGCCTTACAGTTTGTAGCATGCTACAGACCACCCTCTTAAACTCAGGAACCCCACACAGCCTTCCTGAAGACACTGGAGAGTATGAATGTCTCTCCAAATACCATCATTTTGGGAGACTTCAACTACCCAAACATAGACTGGGAACATTACTCAAGCCCCAACACCCTAGCCCAAAGGTTCCTAGAATTCATAAACTCAAATGCAATGGAACAACTAGTCACCATTCCCACAAGAGGAGACAATATACTAGACCTGATCATCACAAACATGGGGACAAAATCCTCCACACCAGAAGTATATCCCTCTTTGGTAAGATCAGACCATAAATTAATCTCACTGGAAATCCACATCCCGCCCCACCCCTGCACAAAAGACCACAGTGAGGAACTTCTCAAAAGCAAACTTCACACTTCTTAAGACTGAAGTGGTATCCTTCAAGGCCCCTGGGCCAGTGGAAACCACAACCCACACTGCTGAATCCTTTGCAAATGCCTTCTATGGGCACCTTCAAGAATGCATGGATCATGCAATCCCAAATAAAACCAAGACCCATTCCCCAAAGGCAGGCGCCGGTCTGGTGGACCCCAGCCATAAACAAACTTTACAACAGGAGGAGGAAGCTACTACATGACAGAGCAAAATCCCTAAAAGGGAAGGTGTCTCTGATCAGTACTAGCAAAAAACTACGATCACTCATAAAATCATCCAAGGCCAACTTTGAGAGAAAAATCGCAAAAGACACAAAAGACAATCACAAGGCCTTCTTTAGCTATGTTAGAAACCTGGGTGGAAACTCCCAGATATGCTCAGAGTTAGTCCAAAATGACACAAAATACACTGAACCCACTGACATTGCCAACATTCTGGTGGACAGGTTCAGTGCAAATTTTTCTTCCCCCTCCCCCCCAAAAGGAGAAATAACTATCCCAGCAGAGTGTAGCCTCCCTAACATCTCAGATGCCCAGGTGAGAGCCCTCTCTAAAGCTAAAAACACAGCATCAATGGGACCGGATGGTGTCCCGGGCTGTGTGCTACATGAACTCCAAGAGGAACTAAACCCACACATAAGGCTGCTGTTTAATCTTAGCCTTACTACAGGATACGTACCCAAAGAGTGGCGTACGGCAACAGTGGTCCCACTTCACAAAGGCGGTGCCTCTACGGACCCTGGAAATTACCGCCCCATAAGCTTGACGAGCCTGGTCTGCAAAGCTATGGAGAGGATCATTATGGAACTCGTAAACAAAGACATTGGGGACCTACAGACATTGGATCCTACTCAATTTGGCTTTGTCAAGGGCAGACCCTGCCTTTTGAACTTGGTCGACGTTTTTGAAACAGTCACAAAGGCCATTGATGAGGGTAAGGCAGTTCACACAGCCTACATTGACCTTGCAAAAGCCTTTGACACAATACCCCACTCGGGCATCATAGACAAACTCACCAGCTTAAATGTAAACCCATATGTCACAAGATGGGTTGCAAACTGGCTCAAGGACAGAACCCACAGGGTCAGAGTTGCTGGAGCTATGTCAGACTCTAAGCCAGTCACAAGCGGTGTCCCACAGGGCTCAGTCCTGGGACCCCTCTTGTTCGGCATTTATTTTTCCGAAGTACAGGCAAACATAGGAGGATTGTGGCTGACAAAGTTCACAGATGACTGCAAACTGGGTGTCATAGTTGATACTCCAGCAGACACAAACATCCTTCAGAGAGGCCTCATAGAAACGGATAATTGGTGCCAGAGCCATGGCCTTAAGCTGAACGCCAAAAAATTTATAGTCATACCCTTTGGGAAAAACAAGGTACCGACAAATTACCACATAGGCGGTAATCCATTAAGTACGGAAGAGGTAATCAGGGACCTAGGGACCCAGGTTGACAGTAACCTCTCATTTGACACTCACATTGCCAAAGTGGTTAGGAAGACCTTCTATATTGCCCACCTTATCATGAAGGGTTTCACATCTAGATCAAGAGAGGTCATTGTGCCCCTGTACTCTTCTCTTATCTGGCCAGTGATTGAGTACAATGCCCCATTTGGGATGTATCTCACCCGACACCTGCAGCAGTTGGAAAGACCCCAAAAGTTCCTCACCAAAAGGATAAAGGGTCTTAAACATATGTCATATGCTGCCCGACTGAAAAAACTCCAGTTCTATTCAGTGGCATACCGCCTACTCAGAGGTGATCTGTGCCTGACGTACAAGGCCATGTCCAATCCTGAATTAATGGACATGCTCCACCTCAGAAAATCCAAATCCATCAGAGCCACGAGAACAAGTGACTTAAACCTCAACACAGAAATAAATAGGATGTGCTGGAGGGACAGATTCATAACCCAGAGGCTCCCTACACTCTGGAACAGAATCCCAGTCCATGTTAGGCAGAGCCCCTCACTGACTCTATTCAAGAGAAATCTCGACGAGTGGATGGGAGATCGTAGGTTTACCCCGGGGGTCATCTCTGTGTCACTACTAGACAGAGGCATAGTAAACTAAACCCTAAAAGGGTGTAGTATTCTCATCCTAAGGGGTGGTGTAAGCCACATACACTCTGGCTAGGCTTATAAATGCCTTAGGGCAGATAGCCTAGTACGAACCTATGAAACCTATGAACCTAAGATATCGGAGCTACAAGCCTTGTCTGTTAAGCCACCTTATTTGATCTTTCACAAGGACAGGGTGTCACTGCATACTAATCCCTC
Organism: Protopterus annectens; assembly: GCF_019279795.1. Classification (NCBI taxonomy): domain Eukaryota; kingdom Metazoa; phylum Chordata; order Ceratodontiformes; family Protopteridae; genus Protopterus; species Protopterus annectens. Next base: position 324,679,227 of record NC_056729.1, on the reverse strand, counting down.
CTTTGTCCCCAAAGTTTGTTCCCCTGCTGCCTTAAATCAATCCATAGAACTCCCAGTTTTCTTCTCTAATCACTGTAATGCAGCTGAATACCGTTTTCATCAGCTGGACGTTCATAGACAACTACGTTTTTATTTACAGCAGACCAAGGAATTTAGGAAATCAGATCAACTATTCATTTCCTTTTCTGACTCCAGATTGGGCTTACCAGTTTCTAAAGTGACACTATCTCACTGGATTTCCAGTTGCATAGCCTTTATTTACAGTTCGGAGGGCATTCATTTACCCTGCAGGATCAAGGCTCATTCTGCCAGGTTGCTGTCTACCTCTGCAGCCTTTCAAGCCAGGGACCCACTTGATAATATTTGTGCAGCAGCTACGTGGGCTAATCCTCACACTTTTATTACACATTACAAATTGGATTTAGCTTCCAGGGGTAGACCATCCTTTGGCTGCACAGTGCTTAGGAGTATTTTCCAGTGAGCCACCCAAGAATAAGGCGCTAGGGATGCTGTCCCATATGTAAAAATAAAGGTGAGATTGGACTACACAACATAAATAAGTTATGTACTCACCATAACGTTCCATTGTTGGTAGTCCATCTCACCCTTCGTTTTTACCAACTCACCCTCCTGCCCCCATCCTGGAAGATCTGGAGATAACAATAATAATACTTTGGTTATCTTTGGCTGGAGACCCTTTAGTATTGGTTTGTCTGTTATGGGTTTTTTCTTCTAGTGAGCAGCAGACAAGATCTGGGGTTTGTACTGGCGCACTATGGGATACCTGTTTAGCCACTAGCCAACCAGAAGTCTTCGAGCTTGTAAATTGGCCGGGTCGGAGCTGAGGATTGGCTCTGAACACATATGTGAAAATGAAGGGTGAGATGGACTGCCAACATGGAACGTTATGGTGAGTACATAACTTCTTTTTTGCTAACCCTAAAGCAGGTCTTGCAGTTATTTCCTTATCTAAAACTTCAGCTACTAAAACAGCTTGCTAATGCTAACCCCATTCCCTCTGATAAGGATAATGATGATGATTATATCTTTGATAGGGTTGGGAAGAAAGTTTATTCTTATGCAACTTTAATTTTTAAAGTTTTGAACTGCCAGACTCGCACGTTAAAATTTTTCTGCTTTTCTTTGAGAATATGGAAAGGTTAAGTGTTAAGCTTCCCCTTCCTGAGGTGTAGTGTTCATTGAATGCCTTAATTGTAGCTGCTTTTCATGAAGTAAAGCACTCTTTAAAGTGTCCTTATGATTCTGTCAATACTGTATCCAGAACTGCTGTTTTGGAGTCCGTTATGAGACGATTTGATTGGTTATATTTTCTAAACCTACCTGAAGATGTTAAAACTGATATTTAAAATTTTCCACTTGGCAAGGGTGTTTACTTCGGCCTTTCTGCTGCTGGGGTACTTAAGAGATTTGATGAAAGAGGGAAATTAATTCAATGCGTGACCCAAATTATTTTTCAATCCTCGTTTTCTAAGTTTAATAAAACTTCTCTTTCTAACTCTGCATCCTTTTTCAAAAATCAATCCGTTTACGGAAGACAGTACTAACAAATAGGACTGCAAAACATAATGGCAAGGAGACCCTATAAAGAAAGGGAAAGCCTCACAGAAGCAAGGACAGTCCAAAAAGTCATTATGATTACTTGCCTCTCCAGATCCCCCCATATATTTCCCTCATTCCAGGTCTGCATCTTCTCCTGTGGCATCAAATTATATCAGACAAAATGGGTTCCAAAAATCATCCAACATAGGTTCAGATAACAATGGGAGTACCCCCTCCTTTTTAGGGGATTGCTCCTTATAACTCTGTAAAACAAACACCCATGTTTCCCCCAGTTTTGGAGCAAATGTTGTCTTGGGAGGGGGGGGGGGTCATAGTACAGATGTCTTCAGATTAGATGGCAAAGGTTTTTATTCAAGGATTTTCTGGCACCAAAGAAAGAGAGAATTTAGAGACCAGTCATAGGCCTCTTATTTCTCAATTCTTTTTGTTAAGATCCCAAAGTTTAAAATGTTATCCTTTCAAATCCTGTTATCTCTCATTCCTTTTCACAGTTTCATGGTAAAGTTATACTTAAAAGATGCTTATCATCACATTCCTATTAGCAAAGGTTTCTTAATATTTTCTGCATCTGACTTATATTATCAGTTTTCTGTCTTGCCCTTCGGTCTATCTACTGCACCAAGGCTTTTTACAAAGTGCCTGGCTCAAGTAATTGCTTACTTCAGACTTCAAGGACTTCAGATCTTTCCATATTTGGATGATTGTCTTTTATTTGCAGGCTCTTTTTCCAGTTGGTGGGCTTCTCTGATGTGCCAAACTCTGCTCAGTCTGGGGTTTCAAGTGAACTTACTGAACATCTCTCATCCCTTTACACATAATAGTCTTTTTTGAGTGTCTTCTAGGTACTTCCCTGGACAAACTAGAACTGTACAGAAAAATCTTTCTAAAGTATTCCAAACAATCTCTGGCATGTGCCAAGGAATTTCTCAGGATTATGGGACTTGTATGAAATACAGTTCTGTAAAATCTTGCCTTAACAGTAGATGTCCTTCATTTCACTGTTATAGTATTCATTGCAGAAAGAATGTCCCGCCCTGGGCAGAGCGGCACTTAGCCAGTATAAATAAGTTTAACAGAAATCTTGTTTGCACCATACATCACATTTATGCTCCCCATATAGAATATAGGGCATAAAAGGGACGTACGGACGCAACTACCCGGAAGTGAATTGCCCCAGAACAGAACAGTCATCATAGGCCAGACGAATCTATGCACATTCAGTAGGAAAAACATGCAGGATAATCAATAGGAGGTTGGAGGGAGGAAGCAAATACTGCAACAGTGAAGAGAAGGACATCTACTGTTATGTTAAGATTTTGCACAACTGTACTATGTCCTATATCACTGTTGCAGCATTTGTTATAGAAGGGAGAGTAAAAAAGCTCAAGAAACAGGATGGGAGGTGGAAGGCTGAGAAGAGCCTTCAACAAACCCACATAAAATGGTTTAGCAAAACCTGCTGTGGTCCTAGAAGCCATATCCAGTGTGTAATGCTTAGTAAAGTTATGCACTGAAGACCAAGTAGCAGCTTCAAGGATGGAAGAAAACATCAGAAGAAGCAACAGCCCTTGTGACAAGAGCTCTAATAGAAGCAGACAGATTTGCTGTGAAAAGAATAACAAAAGGAAATGGCCTTAGAGGTATCCAGGAGGAGATTGTTTGCATAGAAACAGTCAAACCCAAAGACCTGAGATGAATGGATACAAAAAGCTGATCAGACTTACGAATAGTCATAGTTTTATCCAAATAGTACCTGGACTGTCTGTGCAAATCCAAGGCATGCAGGACCCTCGCAGTAGCAGACTGAGGAGAAGGGAAAAAGGAAGAGAGTTGTACTGACTGATTCAAGGACAACTCACTGACTAGCTCTGGCATAAAAGAAGGATTAGTATGACGGGACACCCTGTTCCTGTGGAAAACCAAAAGATGAGTAATGGCCATAAGGACCTGGAGCTCAGAAACCCACTGAGCAGAAGTAAGAGCCAGCAACAAAACAGTCTTCCAGGTACAATGTTGCAAAGAAGCAGAATCTGCAGGCTCAGAAGGAACCTGAATCAATTTTTCCAAAACAAAATTAAGGTCCCAAGAAGGAGGAATAGGTTTTCTTGGAGGCCTGATATGTAGGACACCTTTAAAAAAATGGTTGACCTCAAAAGAGAAGTCAAAGGAAGATTCAAGGGCAGACAAGCAGAAATGGCTGACATATGGACCTTCACAGAAGAATAGGCCAAGCCAAACTGGAGCAACTCACTCAAATAAGAGAGGTCCAGAGGGACCCCCCAATGAAAAAGGGTTTTGGTTACCAGCATGGCACCAGACCAAAAATCTCTTCCATTTGGACATATAAGATTTTCTGGTTGAGGGTTTCCTTGCCTCCTGTAAAACCCTGACTACATCTTCAGAAGAGAGGTTTCTGAAAGGGATCAAAACCCATCATACAAAATGTCACTTGCAGAGTTGACAAGTGGGGATGGATGAGAGATTCCGTGTCCTGTTTGAGGAGATCCAACTGGTGAGGTAACTTGTGGTGATTGCCCCTGGCCAGATGCATTAAGAGGAGGAACCAGTGCTGTCTCGTCCAAAAGGGAGTCACTAGCATGATTTTTGGGGCACAGTTGAGTCATCTGCAGGACTCTTAGAAGTAGAGGAAGTTGGAGGTAAAGCATAAAGAAACCTTCCTTATCAAGGAAAGGAGAGGGCATCTATCTTCCAGGCCAGATGGCATGGCACTCCAGAACAGGAGAGAGGAAGCTGTCCGTTCAGAGGGGAGGCAGAAAAATCTACCTAAGGAATACCCCACCAATGGACAAAATGTCCAGAAACAAGTGTCTGTGAAGCATCCATTTGTAAACCTGTGTTTTGGATCTGCTCAGAGAATCTGCCACAAGATTGTGCTTTGAAGGATTGTATACTCCCTGAAGAGTTAACTGATAACTGAGAGCCACTTCCCAAGCATGAAGAGCCATCCTGCAGAGGAGGTAAAATTTTGTGGCCCCTTGCTTGTTGACATACCACATTAATGTGGTCTTGTCTGTGCACACCTTTAAGGGGCCCAGAGGGAACATGTGGTGAAAAGCCTGAAGGGCCAGAATCAGAGCCCTCATCTATTTGATGTTGCTATGGTCTAGATTCCCCCCACCCCATGTTCGAGGCATCAGTGAACAGCTCCTGAGAAGGGACTGGAGGCCAAAAGGGCCAGCCTGGGTTGAGAGCGAACTGTAGAATCCACCACTCAAATTCATTCTTGAGACGGGGAAAGAGAGGTACACTGAAATTCAATGAGGTACCATTGAAACTTCCACATATGCAGTCTAGCAAGAGGAATCTTTGGAACAGGAGAGGCCATGAATCCCAGGGCCCTAAGAAACTCCCTGGCTGATATGGCAATCAAAGGAAGAAGAGACTGAAAGAAAGCTGTCAATGACAATACCTTTGGAGGCAGAAGAGAGGCCAAAATTGGCACCATCTAAATTCTGCATCCCAGCTACAAATGATCCTGAGAGGGAGTCATGACGGACTTTTGCAAGTTGATAGTAAACCCCAGACTTTGAAGAAAAGAGATGGTGAACTGTAGATCCTGCAACAATCGACTGGGAAAAGACACCTGAAGCAACAGGTCATCTAGATAAGGAAAAATCTGAATACCTTGGAGCCTGCAGAAGTCAATCACCAGAGATAGGCATTTTGTGATTACCCTAGGGGCAGTAGAGAGGCCAAAGGGCAAAGCAGAGAACTGAAAATGAGAGGATGACATAAAGAAATGTAAAAACGTTATGAAGAGAGGGTGAATAGGGATATGAAGGTAAGCATATTTCATATCCAAGGACACCAGAAAAGCCTGGGGTAATAAGAGGAAACAGAGTTTGAAGAGTAAGCTTCTGAAAAGACGGGATCTCAAGTAAGGTGTTGAGCCAGGAGAGATTTAAAGTAAGCCTCCAATTGCCCTCCTTTTGAGAAACCAGGAACATCCTGGAATAAAAACCCCTTCCCACTTGGGAATGGAGGGCAGGATGAAGCGTCCCTTGGTTCAGCAGGTACACTGGAACCTCTGAGAAGTGAGGAGGTTGTGCTAGAGGAGGTTGAGGAATCCCAGAAAAAGAAGGGTGAGATTTCCATGCCATGAAGTAACCCTGATGGATGATAGAATCCAAGAGTCTGAAGTGGTGAAACACCAATTTGGAAGATAAAAGGAACAAAGGAACCTGGTCTAAATGCAGGGGTGGAGGGTAAATTGTCAAAGAGAAATAGGCTTATCAGATAAAGAATATTTCTGTGCCACAGAAATCTGAGAAGCCTTAGCAGAGGGGGCCTGCCTTCCACCCACCCTGCCCTTAGAGGCCTGGACAGGGTTACAAAAGCAGACCTAGAAGGATAATTCTTCTGGAACGTATGGATAGGTGAGACAAAAGTATGTTTAAGGCTTTGCAAGTCTTTACCTTTCTCTTGAATAGACTTAAAAGATGTCAGCAGCAGCAGTCCCAAAAAGATGAATATTATCCAAAGGAGCATCTAACAACTTGGCCTTAATGTCCTCAGGACGATACTGGAGATAAAGCCAAGAATAACAGCTCATAATAGACCCAAAAGCCACTGCCCTAGAAGAGGCATCAGCAGCATCATAGCTATGCTGAATAGAGTGACAAGTCACTTTGAAGAAGCAGAACCTAAAAATGGTAAGGCAGAGAGAATTTGCCATCAGAATCAGGGAGGGCAGAGGTAACCTGACAAGCCTGAGCAATCAAGGCCATAGCATACCTGGTCATTTGAGTCTGGTAATTTAATAGCCCTTAAGGGCAAAGTAGAAGTAGTGTAAAGTTTATTGCCAATCCTCTTCATTGCCCTACTATCCTTATCAGAAGGCAAAAGTTTGTTAGAGGGCAACAGTTTAAAAGATGCGTCAGAAGAGACTGACACCACAGCAGGATCAGTGGAAGGACATTTAAATAAAAATAGAAAATCCTCAGGAATCTTATAGAACCTGTCAGGTTTCTTAGGAGTAGGAGGCTAAGGATCAGGATACTTGGAAGCAGCAATGAAAGTATCTAACAGGTATCCAGCATAGGAAGAACTGACGATGGTTTAGGAGTATCCACCTGGAGCAACTTATAATTCTGCACTGAATCAGACAGTGGGGAGAATCCCACTTGAAGAATTCCATCATCCTAGCAATTGTGCCCCCAAGGACAATTCCTCAAAAGGAGACTCAGGGTTAACAGACTGTTCTTCATCAGAACCATAAGCCAAAGACCAAGGCATCTGTGAAGAACAGGACAAAGACCTCTCACCAGACAGGGAATCCTCATCTGAGGAATCTGGTTCCCTAAACCATTTAGAAGGAGTAGAGGTCCAAGGAAGAGCGGGTAGTGAAACCCATTGAGGAGGCTTTAGGGCCATTAAGGCAGACAATAAGCCCTGAGTATGCTATTGCCATTCCCTTTGAGGATCCATAGGATGGACTGAAACATATTTCAGCTTTGATCTTTACTTAGAAGGTACATCAGCCCTAACAAATACTGGAGGTTCCGGCCCTTGGTGAGATTCAAGAAGACAACCAGGAATTTCCTCCCTGTCCAATATCTGCAGAATTCCTTTAGGAGTGTCCAAGATGATTAACCATGGTTCCCCCTTGATGTCCAGAGCAGACTCCTGCAAAGCCTCAGAAGACGTGAGAAGAGACTCATCCATGCCGACCTCCACGTCAGATTCCTCTGCCATAATCCCGCAGAACACTGAATGACCTACAGAGCTGTTTGGGTCTATGTTTACTGATTGACTGGAATGTTCATCGGACGCCCATTCATCGTACATAGACCATCAAATGTTCCATTCCTCAAAAGGCCAAATGATCATACAGATGTTCATCGAACAGTCATAGTTGGCCAACATCAAGGGAATGGAATGGTGTACGTACTTACCAGTAAGTAGGGATAAGGAAACCTGCCCTTTCCCCATTGTAATGCGAACTTGGAGTTGGTATGTACAAATTAGCAGGGGGTGTGAGTCCGCAGCCCCACACATAAGGAGGGTCCGGTGTTCACCATATCCTTCTCTTTTGGGCTTTGTGCCTCCCACTAATTATATATAGCAATTCCAAGATCACACTACAGTGGGGAAAGGGGAGGTTTCCTTATCCGTATTTACCAGTAAGTACATACTCTCTTCCATTCCCTTTACGTTGGCCAACTAAGATCATTCGATGAACTTCTGTATGATCATTTGGCCTTTGAGGAACAGCAGTTTCGATGGTCTAGGTACGATGAACAGGTGTTCAATAAACGTTCCATTTAATTGGAAAACATAGGCCTGAGCTATTAACTGCTTCTAGAGGGACGTCCGGTGGAGCCTGGACAGCTAAACAATCTGGCCAAGACTTCTTGGCCTTCTTCTTACCTAGAGGGAGTATCTCGGGGTTAAAGGATTCTGCCTTGATACTCTGGGATAACTGTCTAAGCCGTTGGTTTTCAATATAAATGACAGGGAATACAAATGGTGTCAGGGTCTTGGACACAAATTTCGTACAGATACTACAAGAGGTATGGTCATGGGAAACACCCAAACAAAAAAGATACTGCTCATGGCGATCCTTATGGGGAATCAGCCTCCCACACTGACATTTTCCCGTCTTGGATGACATGAACTCTTGGTACTGATATAAAATACAAGACCAAGAAAGTGGTGTTGTTAAATATTCAGAATAGCAGCAAAGCATTCAAAGCAGCAGGCAGCTGGGAAAAATGGCATTCAAGCTGGCAGCAAAAGAAGTTCTAGGTAGCTGCATCCATATATCCCTTTTGTGCCCTATGTTCTGTGCGGGGAGCATAAATGTGAAGTACAGCACAAACAAGATCTCTTTTAAGCTTATTTTTACCGACCGAGCAACAGGCTGCCCAGGGTGGGATATCCCTTCTGTAACGAATACTGCAACATGATATAGAAGGACATTTTTCATGATTCTCTTGGCCAGACTTCACATTAGAAAAAATTGTTGGTACCTCCGATCAGTCTTCTCTCAGCACGAATGTCCCCTATCTTTTTAGATTCCAGTAGTGGGGTTTGTGAGAATGGAAGTATTGTGGTGGGTAGACCAGTTCTCTATCAACACATATGTCCCCTTTTCCCTTCTGCCTCAGACTGTTACATCAGATGCCTCTGTCTTTGCTTGGGGACTGTTTTCAAAAGGGGTGAAATTGTAAGGTCTGTGAAAGAACAGGACAGACAAAAGCACATCAGTGTCAATGAGATGCAGGCAGTTATCAGTACTTTAAAAGTCTTAAATCATCTTGGGTTGCCAGAACCTCATCAAGTTAGCATCAACCAATGTCACAGTCATGTGGTACATAAGCAAATAGGGAGGTACCAGATCTTGCAATCTTTGCAGATTTGCCATGATGATTTGGGAGGCAGCAGCTCAGCTCAGTTTGGCCCTTCAGGGCCCTTATACTCTGTCAGAGCTAAACAGTGTAGCAGACAAGCTGAGCAGGATCAGGACAAACCCCCACCTGCTGCACAATGGGCCATAAATAGTGCTTACTGGGAGAGTATGAGCACCTGTTTACAAAACTAATGACTGGCACTAGCTTGCCCGAGCACTCAGTGAAACCAGTTGTGTCACCCACTATGATGACCAGTGCAGTCGCTACTAAAGTGGCCTGCAGAGGCACAATTCAGACTTTCTGTTTTAATGGGAAGAACATGTTGGAGAGGAGTCATAGTATTATTGTTAGCATTTTGTTGTCATTTTGGCACTGTTCATTAAGCTCAGCATCTGTAATTACCTTCTGTTGTGAGGAATATGCTGTGCTAATTACTGTTTTATGTTTTTGGGTGGCCCAGGAGATACAGTACATTAGGATGGCTTCTCAGGGGAGCCAAGACTGCTGGCAGTAATGTACTGTTTTAATAAACTGTAACACTAATTTGTTTTATTCCTGTTTTTTTTTTGCTTTGTTGTTTTGTTTTTCTCTATTTATTTTTATTTTTTGACAGGATCAACTCTGGTGCAGGTAGCTGTGATGCTTCGGCCAGCCTCTGTGATTACTGCTAAGTCTCCAGCAGTCCCCAGGCTTGCTTTCCTTCAGGTAATGAAAGTCACCCTTTGAAAGGTGGCCTGGAAGGGTTGCTGCTGACTTATGAGGGTGCCTTTCATGGAAGGGAGATGTGGTTTGGGAGTGAAGATTTCTTGCCTTAGAATGGTGCAAATGGGTCCCTCCTTGTAATAGACCAATGCATTATCCATTAGGCCACTGGGGCCTGACCTGCATCACCTGGTGTGCAGTTCAGCTTTTGGTTAGGACCCAACTGGCATCTGGATACCCACATTGACACCCTGCTGAGTCTTCTTTTGTGGCTGATAGAATAACACACTCAACCGGCCAGGCCCATTGGGTCACCAGAGGCAGTGCCTGCCATGATGTGAGCCATGGAGGTATGTGACAACTAGGTGGGATGTCTTCTGGGCCAGGCTGGCAGGCCCTTCTCACCTATCCTTTTCCACCGTAGGTATTTTCCTTATTCTTTTGTCACTGCCCATCCCCTGTTTGTAATTCAGTCTTCCCAATTTTCAGTTGTTTACCCTCTACCAGTCTGTGTCTACCCATTGTTGCCCCCCTCTTTCAATCTCAGTCTTTATTGGTCCTATATGTCTGCTTTTTGCTACCTTTACATTATCCTCTATCCTCCCCACAGTTTCCCCTTGCTACCATCCTACTCTTCCCTTATTAAAAAAAAAAAAAAAAAGGGCACATCTACCTGCAAAAAAAATACCATTCTTTCCCCAAAACGTGACTCTGTTCTTTTAGCCTTCCTTTGTGATCCTCTGTTAGATTTTCCCCATTTCTGCCAGACATGTCATCTGCCTATTGCTTTCCCTTAGGTCAGCTGACCACTCATTGAATGAATGTTCCTGCAGTGTAGTTACTATGATTATTGAGCTTTTGAAGTTTCATAATGTAGGACTGTCACTGGCACATTGACACTGTCAGCAGTTAAGTGTTTGTAATCCCTGTCAGGTCACGTCAAACTGCATTAATTGCACTATTTTTTCTGACTAACACCATAACTGGAAAACTTAACAGGATGGACAGTTTTTGTACTGAGAATATAGACCTGTTTTGTTACAGTACTGAAAAATAACTTATTGAGCATGTTTGTTGTAAAGAGTGACAAAACATGTTGCATTTTCTGTGTTAACATGAAATAATAAACTCAGATTTACCTCTTACTGTTTTGACATTGCAACCAGTGTACAGAAAAGATGTCTGAATAATAGGTTCATAGGATGGTACTAGGCTATCGGCCCTAAGGCCTATACAAGCCTAGCCATAACAATTCCCTGACTGTTTCTTCCCACAATATTTACTTGCCTGGATCTCTGTAAGCGAATAAGCTTGTTGGTTTACACATTTTTTTAGAAGTTTTGTTTTTGTAAGATTTAAACGTTTATTTGAGGCAGAGTTTCAAAACATGATTTTTGAACAATTTATTTAGGTCTCAGCAGGCATTCTCATGAACGTATTTGTCATCGAGAACTTTAATTACCCAATTCTGCTAAGTGCTGATAAAGTTAAAAGCACTAAATAATGTTGCTAAACTATAAGGGAGCATGTCAGGTCACCAGAGGTACTTTTAGTGAACCTAAAAGCATCCAAGTAGGTTCACTGAAACTATATACAGCAACAGTGGAGTTTGCCGTTTTCTCTACAGTTGTGCAACCTTGGAGTTGGTATGTGGGGGATGTGCAAAAAAGGCTTTTCTTGGAATGTTCACTGAAGGCAATTTTGGCTAACATTTTTTGTGTTTTTACGTTCACCGAAACCGCCTTCCAGGACTTGACATGAATCCACACTTGACATGAATCCATATTTAATTAAGTCCCTCTGCCACGTACAAAGGCATTTCAGGTACCTTAGTCTCCACTACTGCAGCTGTCTAAGATTTAGTAAGATGGATTGCATTACCTTCCCATGCATCTGTTCCAGCTAATATTAGCCAGAAGAGATGAAGTTTTGGAATGGTTAAATGTACCGTTTAACAGCAGTCTTTGTTTATCCAACCATGACCGTTTTTAATTATTCTAACTTGATCTTGTTTGCCTGTTATGGAATCTGTTTCTTAGGCTCCTATTCATCTAATTATCACCTAACTCCTGAGTGCCTTCTCCAACAATTTATACCGTTGACGAAGGTATTCAACTCCTGACTAATGGTAGCAATCCATTCATTATACCTCTCTTTCTTTCTGAGTTAGCAGGCTGCTTGAGTGATGTTAATATATGTACAGATATCAAGGCATATTTAGAGAATATTAAATCACAGACATTGATAACCAGCATCCTCCCTTGAGGCTGTATTAACTGTTTAGTTGTGAAGAGAAGTGAACTTCAAACACAGTAGCATCTATAGGCAGAAGAACACATACACATGGTCAACATAAAAGACTATGGGGGAGGTCAAACTGTAGACTCTAAGAATGTCCCCAAGGAGTACACCTACTAATGTGAAGCTTACATAGCTTTATGCATCACACCACAGCTCAAAAAGGAGCATGCACACATGGTATAGTGTAACGTAACCATGTAAGTGAGAATTGGACACTTGCATTCACATGTACATCTGTGGATTGTTGCGTTTGGATTCTTACTTGCATGGGTAAGTTTAAATCGCATTTGCTTGGTATTAGCATATCATGTGTGCTGTTACTCTGTGAAATGTGCTTTACAAGTTAAGGTTATGTAAACTGAATATATCCGTAGGTCCATTAGGTGTGTTTAGCCTTACAATCTAAAAATGTCAGTTGCACACATCCACCCCTGTGGATATAGAATATGCTTTCAGTGTTTGCAGTTCATTTCTGTTCGTAATTAAGCATTTGATATTTAAACAGCTTCATGGGATGATATTGGATCTCAGTGTCTGCATTTAAGAATTTTGTGCATGCAGTTTGATGTGTAAACATATACTAACATAATTCAAGCTGCTGATTGACGGGGAAGAGAATGATATTCATGATCAGTGGACAGATGCAGTTTGTAAGTTTTGATAAATGCCTCAGGAATGTAGGCAAATGTTGATGACTGCATGCCACTGCTACTTGCAGTGATACTGAGCTGGGTAGTTCAACAGTTGTTTATTTATAAGGTGATCAGGATTCTGGTTTCTGTTTACGTAGGCCATTTAGTACAATTAATTAACATTGCCTTTTCTTTGGAAAAAAACAAAACAAAACAGGTAACAACCCTCCTAGCCATTGCTAGAGATTGGTTTTGCTGTACTGAGTAGCTCTATGTTGTGTTGTTGTGTCTTTCGGCTTTTTCCCGGTTAGGGGTTGCCACAGCGGAACTCCGGTCCGCTAATGATTGGCAGTTGATTTTTACGTGCCGAGTTGCCAGCCCTGACGCACAACCTTCAACGAAGGTATGCCCATTCACACATGTCTCCACGCAGAAGACACTCTAGCTGAGAATCAAACTGGACAGTGTCTTACTGTGAGGCGACAATGCTACTGCAGCAAAAACTTTGTCCTTTCTTAATGGGCCTGATTGTCTTTCTTCTGCATGGATTTTTGCTTTTATGATTGTCTGATTTTCTTTGTGCCTGTGAGCAACAAGACTGAGAGCTCTCTGTAATCATTTTTTGTTAATAGCGTGTGGTTGTAGTGTGCAAAAATGAAATTGTCAGGACATTATTTAACGACAGCACAGATGAATTGGTCCAGACCATGTTCTGCATTTGTGAGTAGAAGTCCTTGCTGTTGATGACTGCTTACCTATCTTCAACCTCACATCCTTATACAGAGATGAATACTGTAGTCTGTGGTGGAATAGATCATTTACTTTGCAGGTAACCATTTCCACAGATGATGGTATGCCACTAAGTGTTCTCCATTTTAAATTGCCAGGGACCCTTATTGGACCATGAGATGAACTGCAGTGAGTCCCAAATAACTAAATACTTGGAGGGGAAAGAGGAAGTAGAAAACATTATGAGTGAAGCAGTAAAGGGCCACATTGATATCACAGGTCTCTTTCTTTGTTGGTCTTTTATATTTGTCCTTAATCAGTGCTATCCATACAGCAGCAAGATTCAGAATTTGCTATTTTGGTTCTTGGAATTATGATTGTCTCGTGTCCCTTTATTAGGTTGATTAGGTAGTGAGTATCATCTGTGTGGTATAAATCAACTTTTTCAGAAAGTTAGACTTATGCTAATCTGAGTGTTCATATGAATGAGTTTTATATGTTTGAAAGATGCTGTTTTTGAATTGTGTTTGTTGAATGTTCTGACGTGAGAAGGATTTGACATAGAAGAACAGGAGTACTGCAGCACAGATACTTTTTTTTCTGGATAGTGTTTTAGTCTTGAATGGAATAGTAATTTATTATGGAGACTGTAGGGGCTTCAAGGTTTGTTCAACATTATTTTTTCCTGTGTCTTGTAATTTTGATGTCAGGACTTTCATTTGAAAACATTCAGAAATGACAATTTCATTTTCATTTTTTTTCTTGGACTGTCCTGCAACCATTAATCTGAAATTTTTTGATTGTGTACATGTTAACTGTGTGCATCTGAACAGTACTGATTTAAAAATGAAATTGAAAGAGTGCTTATACTGTATGTTTAATAAGATGCTTACCTTTGCCAACAAAAAAGTTTGCGCACATTGATTACATCATAAAGGGGACTGAGAAATCTGTCTGCCAGACATCTTCTCACTTTACCCCTCAGTAGGCATTAACCCATAGGAATGTTTCCATAAAATTCTCTATAATCATACTTAAGATGCTTCTAGGCTTCTGGTGTTGTCTATCCATATTTCTATTAGTAATTCCAAAACCATGCTCTACACATGTTTTGGAAAGATTTCATTTTAAAGCTTGCATGAAGGGCAATTCAACAGTATAGCACTTGACCTCTGACTAGAGCAGCTAAAGATGGGTTATATTTTGCTCATATACTATTTATTTATATTGTCAAAATTATCACATTTAACTAAGCATTTCTACAACCAAGTAACACAGGCATAACTGCTTAGCTTCATGTGAAAGCTGGCAGCTGGCTAAACAAAATAATGCTGTCGGTATGTGTGTAGTTTAAGTGGTTATTGAAGTGTTAGTTGTTTACAAAACATTACAAAAATGTCATATTTAATTATTTTTGTTATTATGACTTGTATAACTCTGGTTAAGACCTAGATTGTAATGAATGTGGCTACTCTAAATATTGGTTTATACTAAGCAGTTTACTATTCACACTTCTTTAGTAATTTTATGGCACTTGGAGATATGAACATTTGGTTAAATTGTTAAGCTACAGCTTGATATTGCGAAAAGGTTCAGGATTTGAATATTGAACGTTCAGAGCTCCATTTGTAGGACTTGGTTAAGACCAGCTGTTGTAGGTTGGTTAATTGTAAATTGTTGGCCCTGTCATGTTCCTCTATAATCATGCTGAAGTCTGTGCACTGCAGAATGACCAAATTCATGATTTAACCTGTGTGAAGGGAGTAGCACTCTCTTGTTTTGATACTTCGCTGGTTATCACTTTTGTGTACCACTGCATGCAGTCTGTGTCACTTGTGGTCTCCTGAATGAAGTTTAGCAGGATCATCAGTACCTGCACTCTGTGTGCTGCTCCTCTTATCTTTTGCTTTATGCTCTATGCATTGAAACTTCCTCTGGTTTGGGACTTAGCTGTACCGCTTCCAGTCCCTAAAATGTCTGCAGAATACTTTCCATCTCCCACTTATGGCCACTGCAGTCAAGAAAGGCCTTTTTATTTTATTGTAGTTTATTTATTTATTTGTTTAACATGTGATAACTGGGTAGGCTTATTGGTTCAAATCCTTTTTCAGGCGTGACCTAGGCTATATTGGCTTAAACAGGCAACAATATTAGTGCAGTATACATTTCCAAACAAAACAAGACATTTTGTATAGAAAAACACTCCTAAGAACTGTATAATGGCATAAACAAGGCATATAACTAGAAAGATAGTAAAGACAAAAAGAATTAAAATTTTGTTTGGTTCCAAAACTGTTTCAGACCTGATAACATTATGGATGATGTGTGATATTGCGTATCTGCTCATCAGCATTTATAATAATCTGATTGCCATATGTTTGCAGTACTCCTGATAAGTTTACTGCTGTTTTGCCTAGTTCTGTTTCTAGTGTTTTTTTTTTCTGTTAAAATGTGACACATCCTGCCTCTGTTACTGCACATTGCAGGATGCATATGTGTATATACAACTTCATTGCCACAGGTGCTACACTGGTTTTCTGAGTTTCATTGATTTATTTGTTTGATGTACTGAAAATGCAAATTAATGTATTTTATGATGACCTAATATAAACTCATTGAAACTACCTGATCAAATTGCCTATTAAACAAAAGAGATGCACACCCCAAATAGTCAGTGGGAATTCTGAAAGCATGTGACTTTCAAATGTTTCAAGCATTTTTTTAAATTTGCCAGAGGTTTTGTTTAGTATGGATTTTTTGTAAGATGCTTTGGGAAGTGTGCCTTATTACATTTATTGTGTTTTCTCTAAGAACTAAGTGTATTGCACTACAGGGTTATACAGGATTCGATAACCACAGTGAACATCTTTCTAGCTGTTATGACATATGTTTCAGGCGTTAAGAATATTTTATTTTCATTTATTTGAAATGAGCATTTAAAAAATATGAATATTGTTGACCTGTTTTGATGGATAAACGTATGTGTTTAAAATGTTTATACCTTAGAATAAAAATATTACTTTTCCTTTTCTTTGTTTTTTTACCAGGGTTGTATGTGTAGCTCAGATGTTCACTTGGAATCTCTCAAGGAAGATGTAAAGGAATTTTTAAGAAAATCAGGTACACCTGTGTGTTATTACCAGTAGTAATGTTTTTTCACTGTTGTTACACTGTATTGGTAATATGAACTTAAACTCGCTTATCGGTGTGGTCTGATTCATGTTATTGCATTTATCTCACATTTATTTTGTTGTGCAGTTAACAATCAGTAATTGTGCACCAAAAGTAAATGACATAATTCAGTGCTTTCACTTTGCATGTCTCAGCCTGAACTAACTTCTTTGTCTGACATTTGTTCGTCTTCCTCCATTATCCTTGATGTCCGTAATGCTCTGCTTTGTGTCCCTTAGATTATTTTCAGCCAACAACTGCATCAGTCACTTTAGTTTTCTCTAGAAGACGGTTTCTTTTTGCCACCTTAGCGTCTTTCTCTGTAGTGGAATACTTCATATTATCCTTCCTTAATCATACCAGCTTGAAGGAATAATTTCAGATTGTTTCTTTACCTTTTAAAGGAAAACTCCACTCTAGAACTAAAAATAAATGTTTTTTTTTCACTCTATCTTTGATGTTCTTCATGTTTCACTGTTACAGTCATTACATTTGGGTTATCTGCTTGCAGGTAGCCCTCATTCGGCCTGATTAACAAAGTCTTGGGTCCTGTGTTGGTTGCTGTCCCTTCTTCCATGACGTCAGGTCGTCAGGGGTATAAAACATGCCAAAAACGCCATTACATCAATCTTTCTTGCCATGCGGTGTCCTGAGCAGAAGCAATTCGCAAGTGCCAGTCGGCCAACTCCTTAAATTTTCGTTTTAGAGTTTCAGAACCGAAGTCTACAACTAAAGCTAAGTACTCCATTGGGGAAACTTTTTCTTGTTCTTTACCGATTTCAGTAAAAGTTAATAATTGCATTACTTGTGGAAAGCAAACACCTCATAAACAGTTTAATTTGTACTGTATTCCTTTTGTACTGTATTCCTTGCCTAGGCGCTGACCACGACGTACCTTGCTGTCGGTTTTGTGCTTTATTTAATCAGCGCACTATCCGTTGTCGGTATATTTTCACCTCTAAATATTTCAGTTCTCAGTTTAATTATCCAGAAATGTCATCGGTTAGCCATCCGACTACCGGGATTCCAAAAAAACGCGAAGATAAAGACAGAGACAGGCCGCCGAGGTCCAAAACTGCCGACGTCGCTTCTCCTAAGCCAGTCGCCAGTTCGCCGGTACTCAGTGAGGTGCTTTCGCAGCCCCTGATACCCGCTACTTCTGATTCACAGGCCTCTACTGAGACCCATTCGGAGTCCGGTATGCCACGAGATGCTTCAACTATGGCACCCACGGATGTCTCTACCTTGGATGGGTCTGGAGCCACTGTGCAGGCACTGGCTTCTGAGGGTGTATTCAGGCCTATGGACTTGCATTTTAAACCAACTCCTCCTTCTTTACTTAGGCCTAAATCTCGATCCATGCCTAAAAAAATGACGCTCAGGCCTCTATGCCTAAAAAACAAATGATAAGAATGGCTGAAGATCTAATAACTCTAATCAGGGGTAACCAACCCCCCCCCCCTTCTAAGAGGCCTAGGACTGAAGTTGATTATGAATCTTCTGATCAGGATTCTGTTTTTTCTGATTCTTCTGATGATCTGGATTTGCTCTTATCTACTTATGAAGATTCTGATACAGAGGACTCCATTCCCTCTGCTTCCCCTCCTGAGGATTTTTCTTTTGGGGAAACCTTACATACTCTAAGGGCGGATTTCCACTGGGAAAGCCAGGATTTTTCAGATTCAAAAAGAGGCTTAGGGATTTCCTTCTCCTACCTCAGAATAGGCCTTTAGCTATTCCTCCTGTATTAGACATTGTTGATTATGCTTTTTTGGAATCTAGTTTCACCCTTGATTCCCTGCCTCCTGATCCCAGAAAACCTGATGGATACTACAGGGTCCCTGAGTACCACAAGTTCCTTTTTAAAAATCCTATTGCAGCTCCAGAGACTATTTCACAGGGGCCCAAGGGCCTTAAGGCTTCTACTGCTAAAAATCCTACCCCTTCTGATGGAGACTCCAGGGTGCTGCATATATGGGGTAAGAAGGTTTACATTTCTGCAACCTTGGCCATTAGGATTTAAACTGCCAGTTTCATGTTAAAGTATCAGCAACATGTTATTGGACTGCTTAAACAGAAAATGATGTTGATTCCTGACTGTGTGGAAAATAAAGAATTACAGGATTTAATGCATTCTGCTGAATAAGTTGGAAAACGTTCTTTGCAGTGTGGTTTTTGATTCATTAGAGGCCTCTTGCAGGGCTGCTATTACTGGGTCTGTGCTCAGAAGGCATGCTTGGCTTAAGGAGCAATCTTTGCCTGATCATGTTAAAGCTAAATTGTTGGATGCTCCTTTACATCAGGACCGCCTGTTTGGCAGCAAGGCTGAGGAAGTTCTTAAAAAGATGGAAGATAAAGCTAAATCAATGCAAACTGTTAAAGATTTTTTACAAGTTCAGCCTCCTAGATTTAGTAGGCACTGGCCCTTTCCAGCCCCTTCCAGGTCTTCTCAAGCCAAACCCAGACACAGCAAAAACCCCAGGTTTCCGTCCCAGGGGACACACAGAACTAAGCAGTGGGGGGCCTCCACTTCCAAATCTGGGAATAATAAGACTCCCCCCTATGGTAAACTGTCTCAATGACTTCCTTTCAAAATTTCCAAGCACTTATCAACTGACTGCCCCTTTGGGGGGAAAGATTGCTCTTCATGCAAAGAACTGGGAACTCATTACCCAGGACAAATGAGTTTTAATTATAGTGTCCCAGGGATACAGATTTCACTTCCACACGTTGACAACACCAAGCAGGTGGCCGGACCTACCCCCAAATCAGTGGGCAGAGGCCCAAAAACAAGTACTTTCTCTCTCAAGCATGGGGGCTATTCAACTGGTACCAGAAGAGGAAAAGGGACAAGGTTTCTACTCGAGACTTTTCCTGGTACCCAGAAAAGACAATTCCTATCCTGGACCTGTCTACTCTAAACACCTTTTTGGAGATTCCAAAATTCAAGATGCTTACTCTTCACCAATTACTTCCAATGCTAGGCAAAGATGCCTGGTTGGCAACACTAGATTTAAAAGAAGCATACCTGCACATCCCAATCAGGGAATCTTGCAGAAGATACCTACGCTTCAAAGCAGGCCACACGCACTATCAGTTCTCTGCACTGCCCTTTGGCTAATCTACTGTGCCCAGGGTATTCGCAAAGTGCCTAGCTCCAGTTATTGCATTTTGCAGGCAAAGAAATATTTATATATACCCATACCTGGACGATTGTCTAATTCAGGCAGAAAGCCAGGACATACTTTTGAATCATCTGGCCTTTGTACAAAGGATTCTAACTTGTCTGGGGTACACCATAAATGAAAAGAAATCACATCTGGTACCCTGTCAACAAATTATATTCCTGGGAGCAAGCTTGAATACAACTTCCCAGATGGCTTACCTCATGCCAGAGAAAGAAATTAATTTGACAACCTACTTCAAACAAGTGGCCATAAAATTCCTGCTATCTGCAAGACAAATACTGCAAGCCTTGGGGTTCATGGCCTCCTGCATTCTTCTAATTCCATATGCAAGACTGCATATGAGGAAACTACAGTGGTATCAAAAAGCCTATGGTGTCAACATTCTCAAGACCTGGAAACGATTCCTATCATACCTTGCCTACGCCTAGAGTTCCTTTGGTGGGCAGAGGCCTGCCACCAAAACAAGGGACTACCTTTCCCACCACCCCCTGCCGCCCAAACCCTAACAACAGATGCATCAGACTATGCATGGGGGGCTCACCTGGCAGGGAAGTGCATTCAGGGCAAATGGAACCCAAGTCAAATGCACCTGCATATCAATCAAAAAGAAAGGTTAGCTGTACATAATGCTCTGACAGCCTTCAATGGTAAAGATGGACCACACCACTGTTATGTGGTACATAAACAAGCAGGGGTGTACACATTCTTATCCCCTCTGCAGACTAGCCATGGCATTGTGGAGAACAGCCTTGAGCTACCAAGTGCACCTACAAACTCAATTCCTGCCAGGAAAATTAAATACACTGGCAGACGAACTAAGCAGAAACCTCATGG
This sequence comes from Protopterus annectens, assembly GCF_019279795.1. Classification (NCBI taxonomy): domain Eukaryota; kingdom Metazoa; phylum Chordata; order Ceratodontiformes; family Protopteridae; genus Protopterus; species Protopterus annectens. Next base: position 324,658,716 of record NC_056729.1, on the reverse strand, counting down.
ACTCACATGAGTGGAAACTGGAACGAAGGATTTTCAACATATTGACTAGCAGATGGGGAAGCCCATTTATAGACCTGTTTGTCTCTCCCCATAGCTACCAACTGGACAAATTTTGCACAAGGACTCCCCACAAACAAACCTGGAAAGTGGATGTTCTGAGCTGGAAAAATCTATGCCTTCCCCCCTCTGCTTCTACTCTCCAAAGTACTACTGAAAATCAAACAGGACAAACCAAGGATGATTTTGATTGCTCCAGACTGGCCGTGCCAACACTGGTACCCCTCCTGCGCAGTGTGTCACTGTTATCTCCTTGGCACCCGCCTCAGACTCCTTCACTGCTGTCTCAGCAGGAGAACCAGATTCTGCACCCTCAGCTTCTAACACTGAACCTTGCAGCATGGCTAGTTACTTATCTCTCCTTTACCATCCCTCAGCAAACCTGTGATGGATAGCATTTTAGAGGCAAGGAGGCCTAGTACTAGAAAATCTTATGCTGAAAAATGTAAAAGTTTCTGTGCCTGGAACCAATCTCAAGGGATGAGCACAGCAGCGCCCAATTTACCTCAGATTTTACAATACTTAACTGAGATGCTTCACAAGGGCCTGCCTTTTCCTCCATTAAAATCCACGCCTCAGCCATTTCAGCTCATTTATAACACAGATCCTCCCCTCAAGCAGTTCCTCAGAGGGGCCAAAAATTTTGAGACCACCCAGGAGAGCTCCATCCCCAGCCTGGGACCTTGACTTTGTCTTGGAGAAACTCACTCTACCTCCTTTTGAGCCAGCTGCTACTGCAGACTTAAAATTTATTTCTTGGAAAACAGCTTTCATTTTAGCAATCACTTCAGCTAGAAGGGTATCTGAATTACAGGCCCTTATGGAAGTGGAGCCTTTCATCATCTTTCATGCGGACAGGGTGGCCCTCAGAACCAGTCCTTCCTTCATGCCCAAGGTGGTATCCAGTGTGGCTCTTAATCAGTCCATTCATTTGCCAACCTTCTTTCCCAATCCACAGAATAAAGGGGACCAGATACTGCATTCCTTAGATGTGCACAGACAACTTAGATTCTACTTGGACAGGACTAAACCTGAAAGGAAATCTGAACAACTGCTGGTGGCATTTGCTGCAGGGGCAGAGGGGAAGGCTATTTAAAAGCAAACCATTTCTAAATGGATACACCATTGCATTCATTTCTGCTAAAAGCACCATGGAAAACCTATCCCCTAGGGGATGAGACCTCACTCCAGCAGGGCTGCATCTACCTCTACAGCCTTTCTCAGAGGCGTCCCTACCAGTGACATCCTAGAAGCTGCTACTTGGAGTTCTGTACATACTTTCACCAAGCATTATCATTTGCCAATTTTCTCTAAATCTAGAGCTGGCTTTGCCACTGCAGTCTTGCAGGGCCTTATAGCTGGCCCTAATGCTATCTAAATTCCTCCTCCCAACCATAACTTTGGGAATCAACCCAAATGTAATGACTGCAATAGTGAAACATGAAGAACATAGTACAGTTGTGTACATTTACCATAAATGTAGTTGTTCGAGTGTATTCACTGTTGCAGTCCTGGTTACCCTGCCTCCAAACCCCTAACTTCTTTTGGCTATACCTCTACTTTCCTTTACTATGCTTAAAAGCCTTTTTGGTGTATTTGCTTTTTTGTTGGAGGTATATCTGTGTTTTTATATTTAATTGCTTCCCATTAGGGGGGTACCTGACATCTGGGGCAAGAAAAACTGATGTAATGACATCGGCTGCATGTTTTATACCCCTGACAACCTGACGTCATGGAAGAAGGGACAGCAACCGACACAGGACCCAAGACTTTGTTAATCAGGCCGACTGAGGGCTACCTGCAAGCAGATAACCCAAATGTAATATATAGAAATAAAAGTAAATATCCTCTCTCTAAGCACAAAACTGTCAGTGAGAAGTGAAAAGCAACAAAAGTAAGAGCACTGACAGTACCACAGCTGGGAAATGTATTACAAAAATAAAGAAAAAAAAATCAAAACAAAGTTACAAAGAAAAAATCCTTACAAAACAGTGCTAAGCGTTTTCAGGGATCTACCCCTTCATCAGACAACAGTTAAAAATCCCATGATTCATTAAATACTGGAGGTTAGTCACATGCTGTTTCAAAATTTCAGTTGTACCCAATAAGGACATAGCAATTAGTGCATCAGTACATATTAGCACAGTTATGCAAATGAAAAGACCATACACTAAAGGATTTATAGCCAAGATAAATAAGAAATGTGCATAACCTTGTATGGTGTATAACTATATATAATAAAAACCTGATAATCCTAGCGACAACACTATAAATATATATATATATATATATATATATATATATATATATATATATATATATATATATATATATATATATATATATATATTTATATATATATATATATATTTATATATATATATATATATATATGTATATATATATATATATATATATATGCACAATACTAGTGCATCCAGCTTATATAGATACATACATTAAAAATTTTTTATGATGAAATATAAAATGCTAATATATATATATATATATGTATATATAAATAAGTAATCAGACAATCTAAAATACAGTGTAAAAATATATAGAAAATGTATTGTAACATATTAAAAATCTAAAAATTCAAGAGAATCAATGTTTCAAAGGTCGAGCTTTTAAAAAAGGTTTAAGTGACACCATTTGATTCAACCCTGGGGGCTTGTCTGCATTAAATCTAATAATCCATCTCTGCTCAGCAGCTTCTGTGTCATTAGATAAATTACCCCACCTTCTGCATTAAATCTAATAATCCATCTCTGCTCAGCAGCTTCTGTGTCATTAGATAAATTACCCCACCTTAATTTCTCAGACAGTATTTGTAAAACCAGAAATTTAAAAATATGTTCAGGTCCTGTATTCATGTTGTGCATAGCAATCACACTATTCTCCTTGCAGTTCCTAATATCCATATAATGTTCGAGGATCCTGTCCTTCAGGCGTCTATTGGTCTTACCTATGTAGAAGCTATCACGTTTGATGTGGTACAATCAGCGTAGAGATTACTGCTATGACTGAATTTCTTAAAGGGATGTGTAAAAGTCCTGCCGTTGTGTATGTGTTTACATGTTCCACAATTTCTACACATGTATGTGGCCAAATCTATCTGACCTACTGACAGTATTGGTTGCGGCAAATGTAATGACTACAACAGTGAATACACTCGAACATCTACATTTATGGTAAGTGTACACAACTGTATTTTTCCTGGCCTATTTTAACACCTCTAAGTGCTTCTTTTGTAATTTTAGCATGTTTTCCACAACATGGCTACCAATGGGGGTTGATGTATTAGTGTGATCTTTTTCTTCCTCAACCCTTTCTCTTAATACTTTGTATGACTCATGCCAGACATAAGGAAGTAACTTTGAATTCCCATGCCATTGACAAATAATGGGATTTGTGAGGGTCACTGTTATTTTCTTTACCTTCTGTAAAAGGGCTGCTTATTTTCTGTCTCTAATCACCCCTCATTTATGCTTGGCTCAGACCTTGTTTTACACTATACTTAGAAGTTATCCAGCTACAACCAGAAGAGTAGCTAAATTGCAGCCCTTTGTTAAGGGTTTTCCTTTGTAATTCAAGAGGGATTTACAATCCCCTCCCCCACACTACTGCAGAGGTGTGAAAACTGTTACTGCACTGAGAGACCCTTGCAGAATCAATTCCTCTTGGACGACAAAAGTAAACCCTGAACAAAGGCCTGCAATTCCTACTTTTCTGGCTGTAGCTGGATAACTTCTATGTATAGTGTAAAACAAGATCTAAGCCAACCATAAATGAGGGTTATTAGAGGCAGAAAAGCAGACCTTTTACATACGGTAAAGAAGATAAGTGAGTTACATAAATCCCATTATATGTTAGTGGCATGGAATTTAGAGTTACTTCCTTATGTCGGGCATGAATCTTGCAAAGCATCATAAGAAAGAGAAAGGGTTGAGTGAGAACACGATCACATTGATACATCAAGCCCTTTCAGTACCCATGTTGTGAAAAACAGGCTAAAATTACAAATAAAGCACTTAGAGTGATTTTGAGGTGTTAAAATAGGTCAGGAAACAGAGTGAAAAACAAAACAAATCTTGTTAGTTCTAGGGTGGAGTTGGAGTTTTCCTTTAAGTTAAAACTAATCTGCTTACTGCTCTTGTATTTTCTTACAGTATTGTAAACCATTTTCAGGTCACACACACTCTCTCTTTCTGTCCTGTCTTACAGTGAATAACACGCCTACTTCCCTTAGATAGCTGGAGTAAATGTAGTACTGAATGCTGTGTACTGTTCATTACTACCAATATCTTTTTTTGCATTAGTTACAGTAGTTTGTATCCTCTTTGTGTAGTGTGCACATAAAAACTTACTACAGCAGACTAGGTGAGGGGAGATATTTGTGCTGTAGGCCTGCTAGTTAATCGTACATCATTGGGGATTGGTGAATTACTGTATCTAAGTGCTACTCCCTGTGAGACTTACAGCGGACATCACATTTGTAATCTAACAGAAAGACATGATGTATTTCAGGGATAGATTTTGGGTCTTTTTTACCCTTCCTTAGCAGCATAGCAGTACACAGAACAAGTACCTGTTCATTACCTGGAAAACTAAAATATATCTTTGAGATTTAGACCGAAATGTCTGCTTTTATTTTCAGTCAGATCAGTTGTTAGGAACAGCAAATGCCTTGAGCTGGGGGCTGGCTAGTCAGTGTGCTGTATGGTATTTGATGCCCTTGGCACAGAGTTGACCACGTGGAGCTCTTTTGTTATGTTTTTGTTTGGAAAAGGGTGTGACCCTATCTTGAGTCTCAGTGATGAGGATTGGTGGAGTTCTGTATCCCTGACACTGATATGTGAAATTGGGGCTACAGAAATAGATAATAGGTTTTCACACTCTGCAACGTACAGTCCTACAATGGAAAGTCATTAAACAATCACAGATTAATCAAACACCCTCTCTGTTGTACAGTGCTCAGTTAATGCCTTTGCACAAGAATTCACAAAGTAGCTAATCTGAGTCCCCTATTGCACAGCAACACTGAGGACTTTAGGAATGTAATCTGCATTTTTCTAGAGTACCCAAAGATGGAGAAGGTATGGAGAAGAAGAGAGCTTGAAGTAAGAGACTGCAGTTTTGTGTAGTACCCAAAGAAACATAAAGGAGGGATTCAGCTCATTCTCACATCTCACATGTGTTTTGTATGACATCAGAGCAGAAGCCCAACAGGCTCCAGTTACAGTGAAGGTCAAAGAGAATTGATTATGGAGGTTTGCACATGATGCAGGAAAGTAGAAGGCAATCTAGTGAAGAAGATTTGGGACAGGTGGGTAGAAGGCAAGAGGAAACGAGGGTCTCCAGCAAAGAAATTAATGGATTGTGTGAAAGAAGACCTGAGACAGTTAGGCATGACTGTTGAAGATGATAGGAGAGTGGCATTTGAACTGAGGCAGATGGTGACAGTTTTTGCACCTCGAATCCACGTAGATAAGATAATGGAAAAAGGAGGTTGATGATGATGGTGTGATTGGGACTATTTGAATGCCTCAACTTAAAATTCTTCCACTTGACGGTAGAGTTCATCAGGTATTGACTTCCAGATCATCTCATAGTCCAAGTTTAGAATTTTTCTAATAAGATTTGTTGTCTTCACATATATTATATTTATTACCCTGAGCACTACAAGGGAAACAGATTTTAGAAGATAAACAAACTTTATGTTGATAATAACTTAGTTAGAAGAAAGGTATTGTGTTATACTTTGTTTCATTGTTAGCTGCTCTTGGGGTGTCATTGTTAATGCACATTTTCTGTGTTACTTGGAAATTGTGGACTGGCAAACTGGGATGTTTGTCGCTATTTACAAAAAAGTGCTTTGGAAAGGAAATTTCATCTGATTGTTGAGCGTCTGATTAAAGGAAAACTCCACTCTAGAACTGAAACAAATCTGTTTTTTTTCACTCTGTCTTTGCTTCCTGACCTATTTTAACACCTCAGAATCACTCTAAGTGCTTTATTTGTAATTGTAGCCTGTTTTCCACAACATGACTACCAATGGGGCTTGCTATATAAATGTGAACTTGTTCTCCTTCAACGCTTTCTCTTTCCCATAATACTTTGTATGATTCATGCCAGACATAACTTTGAATTCCCATGCCATTGGCATATAATGGAATTTGTGTGAGTCACTGTTATTTTCTTTACCTTCTGTAAAAGGACTGCTTCATTTCTGTCTCTAATCACCCCCATTTATGTTTGGCTTAGACCTTGTTTTAAACTATACTTTGTTATCCTGATACAGCCAGAAAAATAACAACATTTCAGGCCTTTGTTCAGAGTTTTCTTTTGTAGTCTGAGGAATTGATTCTGCAAGAGTCTCTCAGTGCAGTGACAGTTTTAACACCTCTGCAGTAGTGTGGGGGGAGGAGACTCTCAATTCCTCTTGAACTACAAAAGAAAACACTGAACAAAGGCCTGCAATTTAGTTATTTTTCGGGCTGTAGCTGGATAACTTCTGAGTTAAGTTACTCATCTGCTGAGGTCCTAATTGTGTAGAGGAAAGGGGCAAGGTAATGCAGGGAGTAAAACAATTTTTTTCTGTTACTAATCACTAAATGTAGCAGAAACTACCCCTCTAGCCCCTTGACCTTTCTTCGGGAAACCATTTTAACAAGCTCAGCAGAAATCTGGTAAACAGCAATATAAAAAGAATGGGGAAAGAATATTAACAATAAAAGGGAATACCCCCCTGAGGCTAATCACAATCCAGAAAGAATGAAGCACTCCTTTCCCTCCCTAGCCTGGACATCCTTTCAAAAAAGCAGATATTATATCATTTTCTCTGTGCCTCTGGAAACAAATTATATTCAATTCTTTGGTACAAAAAAAAAAATAATAATTTAGAAGTGCTACAAATGCCAGTGGGACTCCATCTCACCCAAGTCAGCAATTCCTGTCCCTCAAAAAAAAAAAAAAAAAAAAGAATCCTCATATCCTTTCAGAAATGCTAGCTTAAGAGGGTTATAGAATCTAAACATGTTCCTCTTTGCAGGTAAAGGGATTTTACTCCAGAATTTTTCTTGTACCCATGAATGAAGGCACAATGTAGTAGATCTTTTAAGTTCTGAATTAATTTCTGATAATCCCAAGGTTCAGAATTATTAACCCGTTCAGTCTCTATTTCCTTTCTGTTCTACATCAGTCCTTTCTAGTAACTAAACCTCAAGGATACATATCACCATATTCTAGTTTGCAAAGAGTTTGGGTGTTACTCAACATTTTTTTTGTCTGGGCTACATTTTGGTTTATATCCTTACCTTTTTGGACTTTCCACAGCTGCAGGAGTATTTCCAAAATTCCTAGTCCCAATAGTTGGCTTTTGCAGACTTAAAGAATCAAAACTTCCCTTGACAACATCCTCATCTTAGCAGATTCTGCTCAAGATATTCAGGTATGGTTTACTATCAAAATATCAACGTCCAGAACACTGAATGTTCGACACAATAAAAATGACATCGCACTTCCGGCATACCAGTTAGCTTATAATGTCGAATCTATTGACCGACTTTAACACATTCGATATTAATGTTGGAAATCGTCCATGATGGCAGCGTAGGTGCAAACATAAATGAAACACCTACACTGTTTTAGCAGGGGGCAAGTCCCCCGCAGCCCCTGCATATTAAATATTCAAACTCCGAGATCGCACTACAGTGAGGAAAGGGATACATTTTCCTTTCCGCACTGTACCACGACTCTACTCACAACATCGAGTTACTATCATTAAATGTGCACTTGCATTCACTGATATGTAAACTCACTCTCCTAGCGTTCGGCAACACGGAAAGTTGACTACCTAACGTTCTACTTTCCGAGTTCGCTAAACTGAATTTTAACATTTTGATACTAAACCATTCAGGTATCCCTCCTTTTTGCTTTAAACCTCTTCCAAAGTACAGATTTCCAAATAAACTTGGAAAATTCTTGTCTAGTTCAGTCTTACAGGTTGACATTCATAGGCTACCCTTTGGATACCTCCCTCATCATGGCTTACCTCCCTCTAGAGAAGATTTCGTTTTACCATTTGTAGTTTTCGGACCTAACTTGCCAGTCAATTTCCCCAGCAAGGGAGTTCCTCAGAATTCTAAACTACACGGCATCTTCTGTTCTCATGGTTGCTATAGTCAGGCGTCTTATGAAGAAGATTCAGTGGTTTCTCAAATCAACTCCAGCACCCTCTGTCCTTTCCTGTACCAGTTCTGAGCTTCATCAAGAAAGAACTCCTGTGATGGGCAAATCAGGTGCAACTAAATCCAGGTCTCCCTCTTTCTCCTCCCATTCCAAGTAAATCTGTAACAAAAGATGCTTCATCCTTTGCTTGGGGAGTGGTTTCCAAAGGGATCAACATCAAGGGATTTGGGATCCTTACTTGATGCTGCGGTAGCGTTGTCGCCTCATAGCAAGACGTTGTCCCGTTCTGTTCTCAGAGCGTCTTCTGTGTGGAGGCATACATGAATGGGGTGTGCCTTCGTTGAAGGTTGTGTGTCAGGGCTGGTAACCCGGTACGTAAAAATCCACTACCAATCATTAGCGGACCGGAGTTCCGCTGTGGCAACCCCTAACCGGGAAAAGCCGAAAGACACAAACTAACTTTACGAAAAAACACATCGACTTCAAAGAAATTATGCCCTTTATAAAAGTGTTAAAACACTGAATCAACTGTGGACTCCAGGATTTCAGAAAACACCACTGTGATATGGTACATAAACAGGGGAAACTAGGTTTTACCCATTGTGCAGACTAGCCATGATTGCCTGGGAGGTGCCATCTTAGCGCTGTTTCTCCCTTCAGGCAATCTACATCCTGTCAGAGCAGAGCACTGTTGCAGACTTTCTGAGCAGATCCAGGACAGATCATCACTAATGAATGTTACACCCAGAGGTCTTACAGGAGATTGTTTACCTGTGAGGAACTCCCCCAAATATCTGTTCTCCTTCATTCACAACAGACAGTTACATACGTTTTGCACTTGGACTCCTTTGACACACTCCCCCACTTGTGCATCATTGAGAAACTAACACAACTTGGCGTAAATCCCTATCTCATCAGGTGGGTGGCCAGCTGGCTCACCAACAGGACCATTAAGGTCGAAATATGTGCCTCGACCTCCAATAGCAGACTTGTCACTAGTGGAGTTCCCCAGGGATCTGTCCTGGGACCCCTACTGTTTGTCATCTACTTCTCAGTGGTCCAAACAAAGACAAAAGGCCTGTGGCAGACCAAGTTTGCGAATGACTGTAAGTTGGGTGCTGTCATTGACTCCCCAAATGATAACATACTGCAAGAGGGTCTCACAGCAACTAATGACTGGTGCCAAAGTCATGGCCTCAAGCTAAATGCAAAAAAAGTATTGTCATACCATTTGGCAAAAACATGGCCCCTACTGATTACCACATCAACGGCAACCCCCTAAACACACAAACTGTAGTGAGATTCCTGGGAGCACAGGTTGATAACAATCTCACATTCAAACATCATATAGTGGCAGTGGCCAGAAAAGCCTTTTACTTGGTTCATCTCATAAGTAAATGGATTGCATCCAGAAAAAGAGGTTATTACCTCTCTATACTTCTCCCTTATTAGACCAATAATTGAGTATAATGCCACATTTGGTATGTACCCTCCAAACCTCTGCACCAACTAGAAGGCCACGGAAATACCTCACAAAGAGAATCCATGGTCTCCAAAACCTGTTCTATGCAGACAAGCTCAAATCACTGTCACTCTACTCGGTATCGTACAGATTGCTCAGAGGTGATCTGTGTCTCACCTACAAGGCGATCTTGGACCCTGCCATACTAGAGATGCTCCAAGTCTAACTCCTCATGCATTAGGAGCTCAAAATGCCTGAATCTAATATGTGACATCAACAAAACCTGCTGGAGAGACAGGTTTGTCTCCCAGAGGCTGCCTAATTTCTGGAATAGACTTTCCATACACGTCAAACAGAGTACCTCGCTGAACCTCTTAAAGCGCAACCTTGATGAGTGGATGGGAAAACATAAATTTGTCCCAGGGTTTCTACCTGTGTCCTTCATTGATGGGAGCAACAGGTGCTGACTGAGGTTTCTTTTTGGGTATAAACTCTTTGCTAGGCTTGTAAGGGCCCCAGGGCCATTAGCCTAGTAACCTGCTATGATCCTTGTAAACAGACCCAGAAGACAGATGCCTATTCTTTGCCATGGATAGAAATGTTCCTGTTTGCCTTCCACCTTTCCTGTAATTACTTCTACTAAAGATCAAGAAAAAACTCCCACAAGATTCTCCTGGTAACTCCCTTTTGACCCAGACAACATTGTTCTCTTTTCTCATGCATATACCCAGGGACTTTTACCAGTGGCTTCCTCACTGAGGGGACGTACTCGCAAATTACAAGGGATTTCTCATCCAAACCTATACCTGAGTGTTTGGATGATAGGTCTTGATCCCATTTAGGCACATTATTACAGATGACATGCAACAGATATTAAAGGGGACTAGAAAATCTGCTGCTAGAAAATCCTGTTTTATCTAAGTGGAAGAGATTTTCTAGTTGGTGCTGTAGCAGAGACCAGGACCCATCCCATGCAAGGACTTCTATGATGTTCAGTACCCATGGGATTTGCTACTCTGGCCTGTCTTGCACTTCTGTTAAAGTATATTTTTCAGCCATTTTAGCTGATATTTTTGATATCTCTTCCTGCTGCTGCTGCTTTTTTCCAGATCAAACAATTTTTGAAAGGGATTTTACACATGACACCACAAAGGAAACGGGTGTTTCCATCCTGGGATCTTAATGTTGTATTGGAGAAGCCAACTTTACATCCATTTGAACCTGCAGCTAGAACTTCATTAACATTTCTTTCTTTGAATTTTAGTGATTGCTGTAACTTCTGCTAGAAAGTATCTGAATGTCAAGCCTTTCTGCTTGTTCAACCCTTTTAATCTTTCATAATTGATGTTATGTGATCCTATCTCGCCTACATTCTGACTGATGGGTTCGGAGCCGATCCCTCGGCTCCTATGCCAAAGAGCGAAGTCTCTTATTGGCTGAGCTTATTATATCCCAGGATGCACCACTACCATTCCCCAGATCTCGTGGTCTGGAGCTGGCTGAGCTGAGTAGTTATTTTTTGACTAACTTTTCTGTCAGTTTTGCTGTTTTCTTTCAAAAAAAGCTGTTTTAACAGCTATTCTTACATTGTTGAGTGGTTGGTTTGAATTTGTTGTGGAAATTTGTTGTGTGACTGGGTTGTGTTTGCTAGGCCCCCCTTCATCTAGGGCCTTCCCGGTTAATCATCCCTTCTATATTTTATATATAGTAAAAGGCTTTAAAGCTTTTGGTAGCTGTCTGTTCTTACAGGGTTTGTAAGCCCCTGTCATTTGCGAGTGATAACTGTAAACCTATACTTAGGGGTGTCACCAGTAATTGTATTTTCTTAGTCAGATTACTGAAATTCCCCCCATAATGTCTCAGAATCCTAGGCCTTCGCTTTAAAAATGTGTAAAATGTAGTTTCAAAATGTCCATCACGGACGATCACTTTGTGTGTGTAACATTTACAGGAATCATGTAGCGTATGTCACTTTTTCCTCAAGGTCCTCCAGGAGAGGAAAAATAAATTAATTCTTAAAGATTAATTGAAACCTTCTTTGAGAAGCTTTTGCGTCCTCCTCCTCTCCGCCAAAGCCAAAGAAAGGTCCGGTTCCCAGGAGTCCGCCGGATCCGACAACTTAAGTGGCCTCCTTCAGGGAAGCTCACTTCTCGGCTCCATGTTGCCGACTGAGCCCTCTGGTTCGCCAGCCTCGACCAGTAGGCTTCGAGCGGAGGCAGCCGGAGGCTGGGCTGGAGCAGCCGGCACCACCGTCGGAGCAACACTCTTCGCCGGCTAAACCTTTGCCTCCTCAGATTGCCTCCTCCACAACTTCCTCGACCGGATCATGGTATTATGTATTCACCGGCGCTCTGTTTCCTCGGGTCTGAGGATGTCAGATTCTGATATAGACAGGGTGCTCCAAAGACTGTTCCAGTCCCCAGTCTTCCAAAAATTTGTTTCGGTTCCGACCCAGTTGGGGCGGAGATTTCCTCCTCCGACCGGCTCTGTCGGAGCAAGGTGCTGGAGGGCGGTGATCTCAGGAAGTGCGGCTCCCTTGACTTCTTCAGCTGGACCCGGGGTGATGTTTGGGACCTATGCCCAGGATTCTGGGGTCCGCTTTCAGAGCCATGAGTGCCTTGGCCGACTGGGTCTTTGGCAGTTCCCTGTCCGAGGTTACCCCAGTGGGGTTCCCCTCCTCCTGAGGGTTCTCGAGTTGTCTTGGAGGAACCCCAAGGAAGAGAGGACTATTACATCAGACACTGATCTGGATGATGCAGAGGGGTCCCCTGGTCCTCTCGGATGATGTCTCATTTGCAGACATCTTAGAGATCCTCAAACAACGAGGCGGCTGGATATCCCCCCTCTGCTGGTCAGTGCTCCTCAAGGCCTTTGGGGCTCAGCCCTCCGCCTCCTGGGTGTCTCAGATACCGTGGAACCAGTCCTTCTCGTCCAAATAAATTTTTGTCTGCTCCCCGAGAAGGAGTTCCTTACTAAAGGCGTGGCTGTAGATGCCATGGTGGTGGCATCTGCTACACAACAGGGTGGCAGAGGCTTTCAGCGTCCGTCCATCTCCCTAATAAGAGCTCTGAGTATGGACTTACTTTAAGGTCTCTGAATTATTTGGCACATTTTACCAGGCTTCAGAGGGATCTGGTCAAGGAGTTGTCAGATTCCCTCGCGAATAACCTACCTGAGCAGCTAGCCCAGTCGGTTAGCTCTCAGTTGGCTATCCATTTCTAACTCGTCCATGAGGCTCATTTGCACAGGCGTGGCTCACGGAGACAAGCCTGGCTCCGCTTTGCTCTTCAGTTCGCGGAGGCCTTCAAGTCTTCTTGATGGGTCCTCATTGTTTGGACCCAAGGTTAACACCCTTACCGCTGTGAGCAAGAGGGAAAAACTTTATCTTTATTCCACTCCCTTCGGCCTTACCCCAAGGTTTTCTCCCAACAGCAGGAAGATTCCTTCCAGAGGCAGAGCAGAGGGGGCTCTTCAGCCTCCCTCATGAGGGATTGCCCGCTGTGCTGCTCGGAGCCAGTCGGGTGTCGCTGCCAAGCACCTAAAGCCTGGGAGTCAATCACTCAGGACAGATGGGTGCGATCATTGCCGGAGGTTACACCATCCCATTCACATACTCCACCAAATGGCAGCCGCAGAAGCTTTAAAGCTGCTAGAAAAGGTCATCCAACCGTCCCCACAGACCAGATCGGATCAGGAAATTACCAGGTTCTTTTTAAGCCGAAAAAAACAGGGAGGACCTGACAATATTGGATCTCAGCAGACTAGACCATCCAAATCCGAAATCCAAATTCGAATGGTCACATTACAATCCATTCTCCCATTGTTGGAGAAGGATGTTTGGATGTGCTCCATAGACCTCAAGGACGCCTATTATCACATACCGATACATCAGGCGTCCAGGAGGTATCTCCGCTTCAGCCTGGGAGTCAGTCATTACCAATTTTGCGCTCTGCCCTTTGGTCTCACCACAGCCCCCAGGGTGTTCACCAAGTGTTTGGCAGTAGTGACGGCTCACCTGAGAAGTCTTGGATTCCAAGTGTTTCCCTATCTCGACGACTGGCTCCTGACTGCCACCACCAGGCATCTACTAATGGACAACCTCAAAGCCACCATCTCCTGGGTATTTCCTGGGGATTACATTCAATTGGTCAAAGTCTGTCTTGCTGCCCTCTCAACGATAAAGTTTATAGGAGCAGAGATAGACTCAAGATTGATTTCTTCCTGCCGAAGGATCCAAACTTTACAGGGCCAAGTTCAAGCTCTGATCTCGAGATCCAAAGCCCCAGCCAGGATGGTTCTACAAGTTTTAGGCTCAATGTCTGCCACGGTTCTTTTAGTTCCTCTGGCAAGATTACACATGAGGATTCTTCAGTGGCTCTTGTCAACTCAATGGTCCTTTCAGGATCTTCCCTCAATCATCACATCATGATTACGGAAATATGCAAAGGGACCTTCGCTGGTGGCTTCAGACATCCAATTTGAATCAAGGAAAACCCTTTGTTCTCCCTCTCCAGTGGTTACCCTGACGACAGATGCCTCCCAGATAGGGTGGGGGCATTGTCTGGGCAGGCTAGTTCAGGGCTCCTGGCTTCCAGACGTTGGAGATGAGGGCTGTACTTCTATCCCTACAAGCCTTACACAAGTTTCTTCCTCAGGGCATCATCGCCATCCACACAGACAACATGTCGGTGGTTTGGTATCTGAACAAACAAGGAGGGACCAGATCATACCCCTTTGCAGAGAGGCCATGAGAGTGGGAATGGGCTGTAGCTACCAACCGCTTCTTGGTAGCGACCCACATCCCGAAAGTCAAATATATTGGCAGACAAATTGAGCAGGACAATTCTCTCTCCTCACGAGTGGTCTCTAAACCACACAGTAGCAGCTCAGGTTTTCAGGAGATGGGGGCGCGTGCTGCGACCTATTTGCAACTCCACTAAACACCAAGTGCCAAAGGTTCTTCCTTGATCCCACATCAGGGAGTACCAGCCATGGATGCTCTAGCACAACCTTGGCCAACAGGGCTACTTTATGCCTTTCCTCCAATTCCGCTTCTTCCCAGAGTTATTCAAAAGCTTCTCAACTGGGGTCTTCAATGATACTGATTGCCCCATACTGGCCTCGTCAGGTATGGTTTCCTACCTGAAGAAGCATGCAGTGGACGATCCGTGGACTTTAGACCTAATTCGGACTTGTTAATCCATCAGTCGGGACATCGGCATCAGTCCCTTCAATCTTTGAAATTGACAGCTTCCTCCGCCCGACTTTAGTTAGAAGGCACACACTAGACCCGAAGTTGTTCACATTTTATCTTCGCCCACAAACCCACCACTAACAAATTGTACCTTAGTAAGTGGAAGAGGTTTGCTATCTGCTCAACTCAAGGGCTTAGACCTATCACTGCTCCTGTCCCAGAGGTCTTGAAATTCTTAACATCCCTGTTTAATCAGGGATCTTCTGTCTCAACTATTAAAGTCCAACTTGCGGCTATCTCTAAATTCCACGAATCCATGGATCCTCCTTTGATGAGCAGCAGACTATGCAAAACTTTCATTAAAGGTGCGAGCCTATTAAGACCCCCAATTTTTCATCCTGCACCTCCGTGATCTTGATTTGGTGCTTACATCTCCTGCTACATGCGAGTTAAAATATCTGTCTTGGAAAACTGCCTTCTTAGTTGCAATTACTTCTGCAAGAAGAGTTTCAGAGCTTCAAGCCCTGTCTATTAAGCCACCGTACTTGATTTTCCACAAGGATAGAGTATCTTAGGCCTAATCCATCCTTTGTCCCAAAGGTCTGTTCTAGTTTCTGCCTACAACAATCTCTAGAGCTACCAGTTTTCTTCCCAAAATTCTCCAATGAAGCAGAATACACTCTTCATAAATTGGATGTTCACAGGCAATTACGCTTCTATTTAGACAGGACTCAGCAACGTAAGTCAGACCAGTTGTTTGTGTCCTTCTCAGATAATAAACTGGGCCAAACCATCACAAAGCTACTATCTCAAAATGGATCAGAGATTGCATAACTCAGGCTTATTCTTCTTTAAATAAGCAACTTACAACATCTATCAAAGCTCATTCTACCAGAGCTATGGCTACTTCTATAGCTTTTCATTCCAAGCTGGTCCAATCCACTTTCATTTCCCACTACAAATTGGATGTGGCATCTAAAGGACGAGCATCATTTGGTTCCACGGTACTCAGGAGTGTTTTCCAGTGAGCCACCCAGGATTCAGGTGCTAGGGACGTCCCATCAGTCTACTCACCATAACTTCAGATGTTTGGCTCCTTCCCCTTTTATCTTGTTTCATCTGATGTTATATAAGCAGGGTATGCATATGTGCATGTATGCGGTCAAACTAGATCTGGGTGAATGGTAGTGGTGCATCCTGGGATACATTAAGATCAGCCAATAAGTGACATCTCTCTTTGGCATAAGCGTGCGGATCGGCTCCGAACCCATCAGTCAGAATGTAGGCGAGATGGATCCCAAACATCTGAAGTTATGGTGAGTACATAACTAAAAGTTTATTTATTTTATTTATTTATTTACATTAGTTGAGCGGGAATGTCCGACTGGACGCTGGTCCATTTTCAGCGGAGGCCCAGGGAGAAAAGCTCCACAAAATAAAATATTACAGACATAGTTACAGATGAAGAATCCTAGCAATTAGAATATTACAAACATAGTTACAGATGAAGAACATAATACATTCAGTAGAAAACTAGCATCTGTTCTATCCACGATATATATAATGATAGAGTGAATCTTTAAAATAAATCTCTCATTAATGCCAAAAGTTGTTCGAGTTAATTTTGAATCAGTTTATTCATCTCCCTGTTGGTTTCCAGCGCAAAAACATTCGAGGAAGAATTCTGCATTCTGTAGATGTCCACAGACAGCTCAGATGCTACCAGGATAAATCAAAAGATTTCAGATTGCCAGATCAGCTGTATCACATTTGAATGTTGGGAAAAAGGGCAGCCAGTTTCCAAGCAGACCATATCCAGATGGTTATCCCAGGCCATTCATTTCTGCTCCTTTCCCAGTGGAAAAAGCACCCCCCACCCCCTGAATGTTAAAGCACACTCCACTAGAGGTATGTTTACTTTTGGGGACTTTTTTGGAAAAGGTATTTCCATTTATTTTGATGAAAGGAGTGAACTCTAGAGCTATTCTGGAGGTTGCAACTTGGCCCTCGGTGCACATTTTCACTAGACACTGCAAAGCTGACCAATTTTCCAGAGACAGAACAGGATTTGCTAGATCTGTTCTCCTAGGTCCTCTGGATTCTGCTCATGCATTTCCCACCCTTTCTGTCTGAACTTTGGCAATCATCCCATATAAATTTATGATGCTGCAACAATGATCCGGTGAAGAATGTTGTATAGTTGTGTACATAAACTTACCATAATGGTAGATATTTGTATAGCTATAGATTACAGTTCAAGCACTAACCTCCTCCCCACATACATATGTGTATATGTATATTGACTTTACTTGGTCACTTTCCCTGGCTGTGGTGAAGTTCCATTACCTTTGTACCCTGTTTATGATATAAAATAAAGTTATGCATTTTGTCTTTTCAGAACTTTGACATAACATCTGGCTGTAGCCTTATAGACAAGAAAGCTCTGTATTTTGGTGCCCCTATATCCTTTTTATATCAGCACATTCTTGGTGCATGAGGAAGGCACCCAAAAGCTTTTTTATACTGTCAGATGTCTGATGTCCTTGTCAGGATAGATGTCTGATGTCCTTGTCAGGATACTTCCTGGACATCTAGTATCCTTGGCAGGATATTAGTTTTATGCTGGTTTACTATCACAGTCTTGAAACCCATAATCCTGAGACCAAAACTTGGAAGACCACAATGTCTAATAATCTTAAATACTGAATCTCCATACCAGTATAAACCCAGGAACAAGTGCTAACATGGGTCCTGCAGAGGGACAAGTTCAGGAGTTTGATATTGTGGTCTTCAGCAAATATTCAAATGAGAGCTTTGAAGGCTGAAGTGGAGAATTTCTGTCAGTTGGTCCTGAGAGATAGGCGAGCACCATTCCAGAGAGACAGGCAATGCCCTCCGTTGATTGAAAGAAAGTTTTGTTCAGATCCCCAAATCCAGAGCAACAGAGATGGGTGCATCGTGGCGTCCAGTGTGGTGATGCAAACGATCCTGGAAAAGCTGGTGGGGACCCCTGAGAGAGTTCTCTTTTCTTGGTAAAGGGCATGGTGCCCTGGAATGGGTTTGCCCTGAGAGAGGGGCCTGCACCCTGGAAAGCATTGCAGGTCTGGTGGCGCCAGGTGAGCTTTCACCGGCCCTTGAAAATCCGGAGGAGAGGGTGTAAGTTTCACAGCGGGCTGTACCCTTATCTGCAGCAGGTCTCCAAGGTGAACATCCTCTGGCATGTTGGAACGATGTAGTTAAGGGAAGTTGGCAAGCTAGGTCTGTAACTTCAAGATAAGGATTGGCTTTGAGGGCTGGGTCGGTTTGGAGCAGGAGCGAAGTGGGACTGGGAGAGTGCTGTGACTGGACGAGACATTGCCCCCTTGCCTTACTCGCCTTCTTGGGGAGGGATGGTGGCAGCGACTCTGGATGCACGCCGGGCCCTTCCTGCATATCGCCCTGGCTGTGGCAGGTACCAGTCCCGACTGGAGTCCCACATCATCCAGCAGCTAGCTGCTGATTTAGAGCTGGTGTGGACCGGGGGACTCTGACTGTGTAATTAAAACAAAGCAATGCAAAGTGTATTGACGTGATGTGATTTCTGCCCAGTGCTCTGAATATCAAAGTGAAGAAGTTCAATGAAGAATGGGTAAATGGCGGAAGTAACTATGATCTAGGGCTTTTGATAGTGTAGTCTCAGGATTATTGATTTCAAAACAGTCGGCCTCAAGATTGTGATAGCCAACCATTTATGCTAATGCAAAAGTGATCTATTCAAACATCTGCTGTTATGGTTAGTTTGCTTGCACAACTTTACTTTGCTTATGTACACACCACAAGAGTATAACAAATTGTCAGACAATGGCAACTTCCTTATATCCCCATTAAGTGGGGAATGATATGGAATGACCTTTTCTAACTTATGTTTTGACATGTCCTTCAGAAATTGTTTCATGATATTTTTGTATAACCTTTACTAGGCCTAGTGACTTCAGATTGTGTATTTTGGAATGCTTACTACAACTGACTTGTTTAGCATTTATTACCTAAGCAGCCACTCACAAGACAGCATCCCTGCTGATTTTAAAAGTTATTATTAAGTTAATGTGTTCACTGAGGAGCTTTAGTATTTATCCACTTAATGTAAAAACGAGAACATTCCAGTCATTTACCTTTATGGTGAGTACTTCATACATAGGTTCATAGGTGTGTACTAGGCTAATGGCCATGGAGCCTTTACAAGCCTAGCCCATAGGATTACCCTGGCATTGTGCCACCCGACCATAGTTTCCCATGCCTCTGTTGAGTAGTGCCACTGGAGTGATCTCCGGGGTGAGTTTTCTATTTCCCATCCACTCATCAAGATTTCTGTTGAAGAGGGCAGTGAGGTGCTATGACATGTATGGGAAGTCTATTCCATAGCATGGGCAGTCTCTGGGTTATGAACCTGTCCCTCCAGTACGTTCTGTTGATTGTGGTAATGAGGTTGAGGTTTCTGGAGCGTGTGGTACGGAGGGATTGGGATTTTTTAAAATCTAGCATTTCTAACAGAGCTGGGTCAGACATGGCTTTGTAAGTCAAGCAGAGATTGCCTCTAAGTAGGTGATATGAGATGGAGAATAGTTGGAGTTTTTTGTGTCTGTCCATATAGCACAAGTGTTTAAGGCCTAGGATTCTCTTTGTGAGGTACTTTTGCGACCTCTCCAGTTGTTGCAGGTGTCTAGTGAGGTACATGCCAAATGGGGCATTGTACTCAATGACTGGCCAAATGAGGGAAGAGTAGAGGGAGACAATGACCTCTGTCTTCCTGGATGTAAAACCCTTAGTAATGAGATATGTCACATAGAAGGATTTTCTGACCACAGTGGCAATGTGGTGATCAAAAGAGAGGTTGCTGTCAACCTGTGTTCACAGATCTCTTATAACACCTTCTGAGTTCAGTGGACTACCATCAATGTGGTAATTCATAGGAACCTGTTTTTTCCCAAATGGGATGACAACACATTTTTTGGCATTGAGCTTAAGGCCATGGTTCTGACACCAGTCGTTGGTCTCAGTGAGGCCATTCTATAGGATGTCAGCATCACTTGGGGAGTTAATAATAGTTCCCAACTTGCAATCATCTGTGAACTTTGTCAGCCAGAGTCCCTTTGTGTTGGCCTGGACTTCAGAGAAGTAGATACCAAACAGGAAAGGACCCCCAGGACTGAACCGTGTGGGACTCCACTCGTGACTAGTCGTCAGTCTGACTTGGAGTCAGCTACTTTCACACTGTGGGTTCTATCTGTGAACCAGTTTGCAACCCACCTAGTGATATAGGGGTTGATGCCTAGCTTAGTGAGTTTTTCTATGATTCCTGAGTGGGGAATAGTATCAGAGGCCTTGGCCAGATCAAGGTAGGCTGTATGAACCACCTTGCCTTCATCCACAGCTCTGGTGACTGACTCAAAGAAGTCAACCAAATTGAGCAGGCATGATCTACTCTTCACAAAACCAAAATGTGTGGGATCCAAAGATTGGCAATTCCCTATATCCTTGTTTGTTAGGTCCATGATGCATTCCATAGCTTTGCATATCAGACTCGTCAGGCTAATGGGGTGATAGTTCCCAGGGTCTGTATTCGCACCTCCTCTGTGAAGAGGGATGACTGTAGCAGTGAGCCATTTGGTAGGGACAAAGCCTGAGGTGAGGCTGTGATTGAACAGGGCACACAGGTGAGGTGCCAGTTCACTCTGTAGTTCATGTAGAACACAGCCAGGGATATTGTCAGGTCCCATAAAAGCTGTATTCTTGGCCAGTGCTGTTTTAACCTGTGCAGCAGTAATACTGGGTGCCTGGCAATCTACTGGCATTGTCATTGGTCCTTTGGGGGTGAGAGTGGGGTAAAGTTGGCACTGAATTTGTCGGCCATTATATTGGCAATATCCGTTGGCTTGGTATAGGAGGCACCATTGTGCAGTAGCTCAGAGCAAATCTGGGTATTGCCTTGGAGATACTTTACATAACTATAGAAGGTCTTGTGGTTGTCTTTACTATCTGCTGCAATTTCGGTTTCATAGCTAGCTTTAGAGGATTTGATGAGGGATCTCAACTTTTTGTTGAGGCTGATAAGGAAGTTTTTCCAGTCATGGGACTTCACCTTGTTCCACATCAGTTTTCTCCTTCTGTTGTAGAGTTTGTTTATGGCAGGGGACCACCAGATTGGCTTCCTCTTTTGGAGGAGAGTGTCTTGGTTCTATTAGGTATAGCGAGATCCATGCATTTATGTACGTGTTCATACAGTGCATTGCTGTATGATTCTGAGGTCATGCAGCTATTCTTCATTTGCACGGGGTGCCATGAAGTTAGCTACCTCTGTTTTTAGGAGCCCAAAGTTAGCTTTGGAGAAGT